>NC_142928.1:134458894-134481394 GCF_046866305.1 Octopus bimaculoides
GATGCTAGAGTAGATGTTTGCTTTTGTGTTCACAAATCGTTTTCGATTCTCAGCGCCGCTAATGTTCTTTAGAAAAACATAAAGGACCAAATATTTCATCTCACCGTACAAATATAACAGAGGAATTGTACCTTTTAGGAATGAACGAATGGGATTAAAGAAAGAATCGCCATGGAGTAAATGTTGGCTACACTTGCGGACAGCCGAATTTGTAACACGGCTTCCATTCTAGACTCATTCTACTAAACCTGTAACTATAACAATTGAGACCATGCGATAATGAATGCTTGAACAAAACACATATAAAGACATACACCTCATACACGCGCACACACACACACACACTCATTAAATATGTCTAAAAATACAAAGCTTTGTGTTCAAATGAAAAAAATATCAAACAAACCTAATATACTCATTATGTCGGACATGAATCTACCGGGCAAATATCCAGAATTAGAATTAGATAATTGACAAATAAGCAACGTAATTTAAAATTTTAACTGTAATATTTCTATAATAATAATAATGATAATGATAATAATAATGATGATGATGATGATGATGATGATGATGATGATTATGATGATGATGATGATGATGATGATGATAATAATAATAATAATAATAATAGCAACAACAACAACAGTAATAATAATATTAAAAAAGGAAAAATGGTTTCCTCGAATATTTTGAATATTCTCTATTTAGAATATTTGGCAGTTATATTTCACTAGAGTTTGCGTTTGAGAAAAAGTAATGAATATATAAAAAAAATGGACAATAAAATAAAATGAAGCATGTATGCATATACATGCCGCCTCCCTACACTTTTCAACAGTTATTTGACAGTTATATTTCGACAAAGTTACTAGTTGAGAAGAAGGAAAAAAAAGTAACCATTATATATGCGACGAACGAAAACAAAATATTTTGCTAAAAGTGATATGTGTGTGTATATATATATATATATATACATTCATACATACTTTCATACACATACATACATACATGCGCCACAAAATAAACAAAGCACTATATATGTATTTGTGCGTGTTTGTGTATATGTGTGCAATCACAAATGTATAGATTTGCAAGTGTGACTGGTTGTGCATGTGTTTATACATCCATACATACGTGCATACATATATTTACGTACAAATAGGCATAAATACACCTATGTACATGGTATACATACACAATGCATATATATCTATATATATTCTTTGATAACAGTAAGTGAACTATATATCATGGTATCAAAATATTTTCTCCAATAAAATATTTTTGATTTCTCTTAATTTTAGTTTTGGCTTGAAAAATTTATCTAGGAAACGTTTGTCCATTTTTATACGTATGTGTAATGCTGTTTGTATCTTTGGGAATATATATGGCTGCGTTGATATGTAAACTTGGAGCAATATGCTTGTATGCTCCTATATAATGCATGGTTAATATTTCATGGAAAATCTGTAAGTTTATACGTTCAGATGTTTTTTTATGATAATTTATATAAATGCTTTTATTTATTTTTTATTTCTTTCTAACGCTGTTTTTGTTTCTGCTTGCCTTTCTTTCTTTCTTTCTTTCTTTCTTCCTTTCTTATATACATATATATAAGCAATAAACTATCGTTATATATGCAAATATAATAAACCATTATTATTATTATTATTATTATTATTATTATTATTATTATTATTATTATTATTATTATTATTATTATTATTATTATTATTACAGTGAAAATCTGGTAGATTCTTTACCGCTTCTTTGGACAAATTTCTTAGCGGCATTTCTTGCGGCTTTTTATCTTCTGAGTTCAAGGTCGACTTTGCCAGTCGAGGTCGACTTTGCTAGTCATCCTTTCAGGGAAGATAAAATAAATACAAATTGAGCCCTGGGGTCGTTGTAATCAACTTAACTCTCCCCTTAAAATTGTTTGCTTTGAACCAATTTAAAAAGACAAGTATTTTAGGGTCTTTTATTCTCTTCTGCCGAGCCTTTCAAAGAACAACCGTGTAAGGTCTTTTATTGCCTTCGTTTTAATTAAAGAAAAACAATACTTCAATGACTACCATGGAGGAGATGATCATAAGTATTATGCACCCTAAGTTACTGGAATAAACTTGAAAACCTAGAAACCAATACTGTATACAACTAGCTGAATAACCTTCCCAACTTAGGTAATAGGTAAGATAACTGTATATTTAAAGAATAAATTATGTCCCTTGGAAAATTTGTATCAATGCAAGAAGACATGCTGCTTCCTCCTGAATTGTTTTTCAGAATACGAGGGGGAGATGAAAACGTTCCTGGCTTTAAAGTTGTCGCAAAAGATCTGGTTGAAGGCCCAAACTTCCGGGTTCTTTTACAGGGCTTAGAAAAACTGTGTGAATCTGAAAGGGTATATGTTGAATAAAATCATAATTAACTGATCCTCCTGTATTTTCTTTTACGTGAAGTCAAGGACTTTTTAGCACTCCTTCGTATGCTATGGTAGCTTTAAAAGTCGGCATTTAAAGTACAAATCTAGCTTAAACTAACATCCAAAAGAAATACACAACATTGCCAAACTATATCTGGTATTTAAAATGTCACAATATTGACAACTTTAATATAATTTGCTCTTTAACGCATTTTGCCAACAAGTGCAACTTTTCTGAAAATTACTGTAGCTACACAGCAGCGGCGAATATATTTCATCTTTGCCAAAAACAACAGATAATTTAAACAGATCATAATGATTTTCTAAGTATCAACATAAGAACAAGCTCCAGCATTCCGGCTTTAGTGGAGACATAGAATACGAGGGGGAGATGAAAACGTTCCTGGCTTTAAAGTTGTCGCAAAAGATCTGGTTGAAGGCCCAAACTTCCGGGTTCTTTTACAGGGCTTAGAAAAACTGTGTGAATCTGAAAGGGTATATGTTGAATAAAATCATAATTAACTGATCCTCCTGTATTTTCTTTTACGTGAAGTCAAGGACTTTTTAGCACTCCTTCGTATGCTATGGTAGCTTTAAAAGTCGGCATTTAAAGTACAAATCTAGCTTAAACTAACATCCAAAAGAAATACACAACATTGCCAAACTATATCTGGTATTTAAAATGTCACAATATTGACAACTTTAATATAATTTGCTCTTTAACGCATTTTGCCAACAAGTGCAACTTTTCTGAAAATTACTGTAGCTACACAGCAGCGGCGAATATATTTCATCTTTGCCAAAAACAACAGATAATTTAAACAGATCATAATGATTTTCTAAGTATCAACATAAGAACAAGCTCCAGCATTCCGGCTTTAGTGGAGACATAGAACCAGATTAAACACAAACACTCAAACAACAAAATCCCCGCAGTCCATTACGTTTTTGATAAACTGGAGGCCAATAAAATAACAAAACACACCGAAAGAAACTGTTTGGGCGAGATATCGTTTTAACCACTCAACCAACCAGTCAGCCAGCCAACCAACCAGAATGCCAAGTTTGCATTCCTGTATATGTGAATAATATAACACTGTCATCTGAAACTATAATCACTCATGAAATTTTTACGATCATAGTTATTGAATTTCCTTTTCGTTCGTTCGTTCGTTCGTTCGTTCGTTCGTTCGTTCGTAGGATACTGTGTATGCAGTAGCAAAAATAGTAATACTTTTGAAATTGTTTACATGAAACTGCTATTTGTGTATTTGAATATTGAGCGTTTCCCTTTCGTTGATATTCATAAATAGCGTCACTATATACCATCTTCGTCGCTATATGCTGATAATTTCTAAGTCTTGTCAATTGAAGTAAATATATATCGCTGATGAGACATAACAAGATCGAAACATATACGTTAGCTTCACCAGTTGACTTTAAAAACTAGATTTACTCCCAATATTATTGGAAATATCTCACTTGATGACATCACCTAAAGTTATTGACGTAATGAGTATGTTGGATTTATTTGATTATTTCTTCATTTGAGCAGAAAGCTTTGAAGTTTTACAGAATTTTAATGTTTAATGAGTAAGTCACATTGTGGTATTCATTATCTAAAAGTGTTATTTGTAATAACAACACACTTGCATACAAAGATGCACATACACATACATACAAAATCTCTCTCTCTCTCTCTCTCTCTCTCTCTATATATATATATATATATATATATATATATATATATATATATATATATATAGGTTTAGATTTAGCTTCAAGATTGAATATGGTACTTATGTTTAGGCACCAGAATATAGTATGGTATGGTATTATACAAAAACTATTCAAAAAAAAAACTAGGTGATCAAAAAATCAAAATAAGCAACACGGATTTCAAAGATGTATAATGCAATATGTAGAGCAATCTGTATTTTCCTGCAGCTGAAGATTGCTCTACATATTGCATTTAATGTAATGCTCGCATTACTTAAATAAATGGAGTAGCATGAAACGTTCGTACTGCAATCATCTTTGAAATCCGTGTTGCTTATTTTGATTTATATATATATATATTGCATACACTCATATATTATATATATATATGTTTGTATGCACGAACATGTATGTATAAATTTGTATATATATATGTATGTATATATATGTATGTATATATATGTATATATATATATGTGTGTGTGTGTATAAAATGAATAAACATAAACATTTATGTGTGCATTTGCATATACCTGTAAGTATATATATATATATATATATATATATATACAAGCACACACACAGCCACACACACACATATATATGTATGTACCTCCACGTATACACATATTTGTATGTATTTATGTATGTATGTATCTGTATCTATATCTATGCCTACATACACACATATGCATGTGTACACACGCACACACACACACACACACACACACACACACGTGTGTGTGTATGCATACATCCATGTAAAAGTAACATCTATAACGCATATATATAAGTGTATACATATGTACGCACAAATATACAAGCATATCATACAAGGATGCGTGTGTCGCATTTCATGCGTCCAATAAGCTATTTAACGATATATTTAACGATATATCGATGCCACACTCGGCCCGGTCAACCATTATAATTTCAATAATGCAAGTGGTGCATAAATATCATTTTACTTTCCGACAAGATTCCGATTCACCGAGATTAGCTACAGGATAATACTGAACGATAATACAAACAAAGACATTGAGGATGCAAATACCACTTTCTACTCTTTACACGCGCGTTGGGTTAGTAAAGATGAAAGTTCATCGCAAGAAATCGTGTATAATTGTTATAAATCACATGATTTCTGTTTCTGGCATAGAAAAATGAATATATTTTTTAAAGTGTGGTAGAAATTCATTTGAAAATCATTGCTATTTTACTGTTGTTGTATCTTTGTATTATCTTGTATCATTTAGTATATACGGAATGCTGATTCCAACAAGAAGTAGTGTGGTAATTGTAATGGGGTAACTACTTCCAGCTTTGGGTAATACACACACACACACACACACACACACACACACACACACACACACACACACACACACACACACACACACACCAACACACACGCACCGACCCCAGAACTATACGGTCGCTACATAGATGACTGTATAGGAGCCACCTCCCTCTCCCGCGAACAGCTCTGCCTTTTCATCTCCTTCCTCTCTAACTTCCACCCTGCTCTTGACTTTACTTCTACCATCTCTGACACCTCTATTAACTTCCTCGACATCTCTCTTTCCATCAACCCCCCTCCAACTCTGTAACTACCTCCGCCTTCTTCAAACCCACTGACTCCCACCTCTACCTCAACTTCTCCTCCTCCCATCCATTCCACACCAAACGAGCCATCCCCTACTCCCAGTTCCTCCGCCTCCGACGTTTGTGCAGCCTGGACCAGGATTTCGAGACCCAGTCCCAGTATCTTGCTCGTCTGTTCATGCATCGAGGATACCCCTCCCACCTTGTCCAATCCGCCCTCGCCCGCGCTCGTCGAATCGACCGCACCACCGCCCTCTCTCCTCCCCCACACCAATCCCCTAACTGTACCCCCTTCCCACTCCGTTTCCACCCTGCCACCCTACCCCTTCGTCGGAGGATCCTACGAGCCTTCCGTCGCCTCCAGCTCGATCCCACTACCCACCCCATTTTCCCCAACCCACCCCTATCCGCCTTCAAACGCGCCCGCAACCTACGCGATCTACTGGTCCGCAGTACCTTCTCCTCTTCCTCCCCACCCCCACCCGGCTCCTTCTTGTGCTCCAGATCCCGCTGTCACACCTGCCCCTTCATAACCAACACTACCTCTGTCACCGGATCGAACTTACAAACACTTCACATTCCACACAGTTTCACCTGCACCTCCTCTAACCTTATTTACTGCATCAAATGCACCCTATGCAACCAACTCTACGTGGGGCAGACGGGCCGCCGGCTGGCCGACCGTTTCACCGAACACCTAAGGGACGTTCGGCTAGGTTCGGACTCCCCCGTCGGCCGTCACTTCCACTTGGCCAACCACTCTCCCTCTAACATCTCCGTTTTTGGCCTCACCCTGCACCATGGGTCCACTCCCTCGCGACTCCACTTGGAGCAACGCTACATTTTCAACCTTAATTCTTCTTTCCCCTTCGGACTCAACGCAGCCCTCTCTTCCTTATGACTCTCCCATTTACGTCTATGCAACACTTTTCTTTATTTTATATTTTATTTTTTATTTTTTATTTTTATTTTTTTACCCCCCCCCCGTCCCCTTTACATTATATCCATTATTCTCTTGTTATTACACTCACTACATTTTCCCACTTTTTTATCTCACCCCTACCTACACGCACACATACCCACACACAAAAAATACACGCACCCATACACACACATGTAAACACACATGTAAGCACACCTACCCCCAACACACCACACACACAGAACACATATGCATGCACTCACACGCTCAGACTCGCCCACACACTTATACAAACGCATATACACACGCAAACTTGCGCATACACACACACGCTAACAATCACGCAAACATACACACACACACACACCCAAGCATACACACCCTTGCACACATAACCCACATATACCCCCATTCACAAATACCTCCCACACACCTGACAACCCATACATACCCCCATTCACACATACCTCACATACCTCCCATACACCTACACACACACCTCCCACACACCTTACATATATACCGCCCACATACATGACAAACATACATGCGCGTCCTCACACACACATATAGACGAACGCACATATATACACACACACACACACCCATATATACGCGCACGCCTACATACACAGCCGCATACACATGCACACACATACACACACACGCACACACCCACATGCACACACACACTTCTCACCAACACTACACACTCACATAGACACGCATACAATCACACACACATGGGCATAAACAACACACGCACATACAATAGCAAACGCACGCACACACATGTACACAGCAACGCACATATACACAATATACACATACACACAAACACACACGCACGCACAAAAACATACACATACACACACGCGCACATACAAAATACACACACACACGTACACGTACCCAACACCTACAACCCCACACAAACACGAACACACACATACTCAAAAAACCGCCTGTTGACTTTCTACCTACACTGTCTATAAGCGTCCACTAACCAGTCCTGCTACTAATTTCTTCCACTACGTCTTACACACACACACACACACACACACAAACACACTAACAGATAAACCACCAAACCATGCACACACACACACACATACATACATACGCACACACACGTTCTGTTATCACACACACACTCGCAGACTCACGCACACGCACAGATATCCATCTCCCTTTTTCACTCTCCTGTCTTAGAAAGAACTTTCCCCCACCACCTCCTCTTCCGGTCTTTTCACAATGTAACCTCGTGGGCATCGGTACCATTTTCCTCTTTCTCCGTTCTTCCATTCTCCGAACTTTCCATCTTTCCGACGAAGGGCTACGCCCGAAACGTCATATACTCTCTCTTTCCTTTCCTGAGCGTCCAATAATACTATCCATATCACGTCCTCACTTTGTTGTTTTTTTGTTATTGTTTTTTTGAACTTACATACATACATACATACATGAATAATACATACATAATACATACATACATACATGCATGCATTCATGCATACATACATGCATACATACATACTTACACACACACACACACACATATGTGTGTGTGCGTGTATATATATATATATATATATATATATATATATATATATATATGGGAGAATTTACGAAAAAAACAACAACAGACGAGGACAGGTGGTGTAAACAACAAAAGGATGTATTAGTTTAACGCTCGGGAATAGAGAAAGTCTTTAACGCTTCGAGCTACGCTCTTCAACAGAAAAAATAAGGAGAAAAACAAGGATAAAAACACGGAGAAAAAATTTGAATGTCGTGGTCGGCGATCTATCATATATGTATACATATATGTGTGTGTGTATATATAATCAAATGAATAATAACTGAGACGATGGGTAATTGTCAGCCCAATACAGTTGTTCGTTATGCATGTTTTAAATAGAAGAATGAGAACATTACGCCATTACAAAAAACCGTAATCATCAGATGAAAAGTAATTTTACAAACAAAACAATATCCCAAGAATACAGCAGGGTCGTGACTGATGTCTTTCGAGGCCAACTATGAAACAGTTGGCTATTCAGGTTAATAATAATAAGAAGAAATTTGACCGGGTTTTCAATACTGTCCAGGGAATATGCAAAGATAACATGGCAATTAGTAACTATCGTACCTATAGGGAACCACATCGGCAGCAACACAAATGAAGATGAAAATAAAAATAAAACAAAAGTTCTTCACGCAAACCCAAAACTAATTATAAGGATAAGAAGGATAGCGTACACAAAGGTTAAAACGGGAATAAACGTGACGTAACATGGTATAACCCTCCCTTCAATTACATAATAGATCTTGATATATGTAAAAAATTATTCAGTATACTATAACGTAATTTCCCTCCTTCACACAAATATTACCGTTTATTCTTCCGTAGAAACGTTAAGGTCTCCTATTAACACTCCCCAATCTAAATACATGATCCGGAGAATTAATAATAATGCCCCTATCAGCACCGCTCCTAATAAAAATTGCAGTAGGATAACAAAGAAAATAATATTAATATTCCTCCTATCTCTACTATTTGAACCGACACTAATACTATATACACCAATACCATCAACGAGAAAGTCCTGTCAATTAGTAGATATAATATTGGCATCAGTTAGCCAGTCACTAAAAAAGGATAGCAGCAGTAGCAACTCTGCCACAATTACTAATGGTGGCAGGGATACGGATTCCACTAGTTTACGCTCACACCATACCACTCCCTACAACCCTAACACTCTCTCCACTAGCTGTAAGGACCGCCCACCTACTTCCATTCATGTTGTGGATATGCTCAGAACACTAACACTTGTGCTGAAAATTTTTCTGTTATATCACCCACCCTCGACCCTTTAGTGTCACTATCTGAAAGCCAAATCTCTTACGACAATGCTCAGTACTAACATTCTCCGACCATGGGCTCGATAACTAATTATAATAGTATTGATCCTAGTAATATAAATCCCAGTAACAACTATGCGAACACCAGTAACTCTCGCGACGTAATAATAAATGTCAAGTCTCTGAAAATATTGGGTGCAATTTTCTAGACAAAATATCATGTCTACTTTCTGGTCGATGTCTAGCAGTAAGTGTGGTTTACAAATGTAATGCTGTGACGGAGACCAATACTTATACCGGCTACTCCGTAAATCTCAAGGAGCGCTTACCTAACCACTGTTCTTCCTTTAAATTGAGACATAGAGTAGACAGGACTTCTCTAGCCACGAAGATTTAGGAGCTCAAGGACGACAATGATAAATTTGATTTGGGTTGAGACATCATTAGGGTCGCTAAACCGTACTTTTGCTGAACTGCTAAGTTATAGTGACATAAACAATGCAACACCAGTTATGAAGCGGTGGGGTGGGGGAAAAACATAAACTCAGACACACACACATGCACATATATGCATACATACACGCATATATACACACACGATAAGCTTCATTCAGTTTCCGTCTACAAAGTCCAATCACAAGTCTTTGGTCGGTCCAGGGCTATAGTAGAAGACACTTACCTAAAGTGGGACTAGAGCGGGAAACATGTGCGTGTGTGTGTGCATGTATACATACCACAGTACTCGTCCTTACCCAGGTTTATGGAACGCATCAGAAGTCCTATAACTTATACTGTCCTCCTTAATATGATGTTCTCCTACGGAAGATTTCAGACTCTCTAAAGCAAAATTGTTTTGCAAGTCTTCAATACAGAAACTGATATAACAGTCAAATTGAACCAAGTTTGGATTTATGATGATAAGTTAATTGTTTAATTTCATAGTACGTTCGTTATTTATATATGACTTCAATGATATTGCATCGATACTATATAATTCTAATTCCTGTATTTATAGTCTTTGGCGTCATTCGTGTCCTGTGTTAAAATGGGAGTAATACACCATACTTGTTCTCTCTTCTATAAATGCCTATGATTGGCAAAAACCTTTTATTGTTTTTGGAGATCTCTATCTCCTTACAAAAGTTGCTGTTATTTAGATCTAAATCAAGGCTGTTCCGACTGTGAGAATTTGTTTTTTTTTCCTTATATATAGGGTGGGGCAAAATGGTCTGACACATTTGTAGGTTTAAAAACATTTTTTTCATTCCTTTCTCTATTTCGCTTTTATTAACCCTACAAATGCGTCAGTTCATTTTGCCACACCCTGTATATTAAAGTTTACATATCCAGTATAACCTTTTTTTTTATTTAAAGTAGTGGTGTCTGATTTGAGAGAGATCTGTTTGCTATTTCTAGCAGGTTAGGAAACCACACAGAAGGTCCTTGGTCGATTCAAACTTCCTCGTTCTTTAAGATGGCTTCTTGGCTGTCACTTCGTATGAACTCCACCGAGATTTAAGTGAATATATCACACACACCTGTGTTTGTTTAAATCAAATAAGTTGAAAGCTAGTGTGCTCCATAGATTTCTGCTTAATGTAATGATAATGATATAAATGAAGTGAATTATTTGCAACTGCAAATTTAGGCAGCATATTAATCTACTCTAGTCTGTATCTACGTTCGTGTTTAAATATGCTAACGATTTCTTTCTTCTGATTAACTTATTCTCTCTAAATATACAATATTTGTACATGAAATGCAATTTACTTAAACTTTATCTTCCAATTTACTTTTTTAATATCTCATATAGCTAAAATTTCTGGTAAACGTTGTTGTCTGACGTATACAGACCAACGACTTTTGAGAAAACGCTTTTGTGGTTAACCTGTTTCATTCAAACTAATATGCATTTCGCCTTAAATGTACGACTAAAGTGCTTGCATTCACCTTTATTGTCGAATAAAACTTATCAATTGCTTTTGACGCCGTACTTTCTTCTGATCATCAAACGTAATCCTTATTCATTTACCTTTCTTCTTACATTTATTCTCAATTATAAACTATTGTGCTTACAGATAGCTATTTAATTTCATTCATCATCTACAATCTCCAATAAACTGATGCAACAGCAGTGGGCTGAAAGATTTTCATATCTGCAGTACTTAAATATGTTTCTCTCCATTTGAGATTACTATTATCGACCACAGTCGAGTTGCCTTCTATCTAAAGACTTCAAGTTTAAGTGCCTTTGTTTCTTTCGAGAACGAATCTGTCATTTCTAATCCATAGTTTTTAAAGAGAGCGGACAGCTGCAATGTCTCATACATATGACATGCATGTCATAGATATTTTCCCTTTATAAATAGCAGAGGTTTTATAATCCTAAAAGCCGGAACAAATTTGTTAGAACAAAACTGCTTTTTTCCATTGAAAAATGTAAACTGTCCTCCATCATATAATGAAAAAAAATGGCATGGCTGAAAAGAAAACTGTCATAAAATCCTTTCTAAATGCATGAAAATGGATACTTTTAGATGTGGTACAGATTATGAAGTTGAGTAATGGTTGCTTTCTACATGATGTATGTGTAGAGTTAACACACACCGTACATTGTATCTGAAAATGTTCAGGCTGAAATAGCTTTTAACTCTGGGAAAAACAATCCACATTTTGAAATGCTATCTTGGCGTGATTGTCAACGAGAGAGCATGAAATAAAATATGGTTTATATTTCATATGGATTATGGTGGTTAAGTAAGCGTTTGTAATTAGTCTCTCTTTTAATTAATTCTTTCTAATTTTGACCTAAGGCTAGTTATTCTAGGAGGAGGGAGCAAGTCGATTACATCAACGCTTGGCTGGTACTTTATTTTATCGACTCTTAAGGATGAAAAGCAAAGTTGACCTCGACAGGATTTGAACTTGGAACATAGAAAGTGGGGAGAAATGCCACTGAATATTTTGTCCAGAATTTCTTTTAATTTATAAATATTTCTGACAGTATGGCGATGTTCTTGGATTTTCTTAAAAGCATTAAGAGTTAACTACAAAGGAAACTGTTGCAACTGGGAACAGATATTGTGCTTGTGTTGTGGAGTGTACGAACAGGCAACAATAGAGTTGACCAGATCTCACCTAATTAGTTACAAATAATACAGATCAATTTATTGTGTGATAAATAATCGGTTTTTCAAATATTGATTTTCCATTATGACAAATTATCAATAATCTCGATAATTCAGTGAAATTATAGGAGCGAAAAATCCATTAACCCATACTAATTATTAGGGTCGTTAACGCGTCGGACAAACTGGTAGGGTTGTTAGCGTGTCGGTCAAACTGCTGGCGACATTTCTTCCGGTTCTTTACGTTCTGGGTTCAAATTGCACCAAGGTCAACTTTGCTTTTCATCCCTTCGGGCTCCATAAATTAAAATACCATTCACGTATGCGATCGACGCTACCGACATTCTACCCCTTCCCTCACAAAAATTGTTGACTTAGGACTCTGCAACGAACCGACGTCCTGTTCAGAGAAAAATACTCTGATCTCGGTCACTTATTCGCCATGGAAACCAAGGATAAAAAAAACAAATAAATAGATAAAATTTGTGGAAAAATATCTATAAAAACAAGTGCTTATTGGAACAGAATTTGGAGGTTTCAAATTCATACGGCTTCATTTTTCTGTTAGCAACTTCGCTTATATAAGCAAATACTAGGTCACAGAAGCTGGCCGTCTCTTATTGTTCTGGTTCTAGTTTAAGTATTTGTTGTTTTAAGCATTATAGTTTGTTGTTATTGACGTGAAATCATTATCGGCAATGTTAATGTTGTTTGCGGTGTCGTTTGATGTTGTAGTTATTGTTGTTGTTATTACTCTATCGCCGTTAGTGTTGTAGCTGTCATCATAGATTTAGAGAGAAATATTGAGGTATATAGCAGTAAAAGCCTCATGAATATTGATCAACTATAAGCTTATTTGTATTCATTACTATCATAGCTATCATGTGGCGACCTTGGATTAAGTAATAGTATGTTCGATTTAGCTATCGTATCAAAGCAGTATAGGTTAATAATTGATCGTACAGTAAATAATGTGACAAAAACATGATCTCTTTGTTAATGAACTTTAGACAGTTATAAAAAATAATCCCACTGACTACTACTTGTAAAGACTACAGATCATCACAATTTTAGCCATTACTGAAACTAATAGCAATTTCACAATAATCGTTTATGTTCTTAGATTATTATTATTATGTTGTTTTTTTTCTTCTTTCTTCAAATTTTCTTCCATTTCTTGCCGAGTGTTTTCCGTACACCTCGGGCAGAGAAGCTCATTGTATGCATTCCCAGTTTACACACGCAAATTCTCAGGTAAAATATGTATTATAAAAAATAATAAATAAATTCATGAATGGATGTTGTTTTCACAGCGATAATGCTCTTCTTAGTACATGAGTCGTTCCAGTTAACACGAATTTTTGCACTTCTAGTAGGGATGGTAAGCCTGGTATCATTTTCAAATAGGTTTCAGTACCTTTTTTTTTTATCATTCCTAGAGATTAGTCGCCTTGAGGTGCCACATTTTTTCAATTTCTATTAACAAGTCTTTATATTTACTGATCTTGTCAAATTCTTTCGCCGCTATATTATGATCGGAAAGAATACTCATGTCAATTAATAAGCACATCTTTGTCTGATCTTTTATAATATCATTCCTAGATAAATCGGATATTATAATAATATCCGGTTTATTAGCCTTTATAGTTTTGTCGGTATGTACGGGGAAGTCCCAGAGAATTGACACATTTTTTCCCTCAGTCACAGCTTCAGGATGGTGTTTATACCATTTGTCAGCGGTTTTGATTTTATAATGCCGACATATTATCCAGTGTAAATACTGGCCGACTCTGTCATGTCTTGCTTTATATTCTACAGGTGCTAAGACTCTACACCCTGATATTAAGTAGTCTATAGTTTCAATCTCATCGTTACAGAATCGGCATTTTGGGTCAGCTCCATTTTTTTTATCACATTGATTTAGTAGTTCCGGGTTAATAAGCTTTGGTCTTGAGCAGCTAATATGAAACCTTCACTCTCTGCTTTTAGCCCTGAGCTTCGTAACCATTGATGCGTGTGTTTCTGGTTGACATCAGCTTGTTTTCTGCGGGCCACATACTTGCCATGCAGAGGTTTCTGTTCCCATCTGCTAACTAATATGCAACATTGAGCAGCTAATATGAAACTTTCGCTATTCTTCTTCTTCTTCTTCTTCTTCTTCTTCTTCTTCTTCTTCTTCTTATTATTATTATTATTATTATTATTATTATTATTATTATTATTATTATTATTGAGATAACAGTGCATGTAATGAAAGTGACACTTTGGTAAAATATACGAAGCCCAGTATATTATCTCATATCAAGATAAACAGTGTATAAAGTTGCAGGTGAGGCTCAGAATTTTCTTCAGGTCAAGTAGCCCATCCCGCCCAAAAGGTCCTTGAATAAGGTTTGTTTGAGGATGATGAACGAAAACACCCATGTATCCAGAGGTGTATTATTCAAATCTCAAAGAATTCCTCTCAACACATGGCTATGATGTACCCCCTACTTCTGCTCGTGATCAGAGATGTACATATCGTCAGCCACTACGGGACATGCTCAACTGGTTAAGGTCAAAGAACTGACAAGCAAATCTGTGGTATTGAGCAGAATATTTACTGGAACGACATCTTAGACGCACGCTGGGATTGTGTGGAAGTAACTGATAGAAGCGAGGGGTGTGTGCGAAAGTCTCAAACAACAACAACAACAACAACAAAAGAGAATAGTAGCAGCAACAGTGACAACAACGCTGGCACACAGAAAAATGCGTTAGTCGGAAAATATGATAGATGCATCAGCAGTGTTAAAGGAAACAATTGTGAAGTTGTCGTTACACAGGTGGAGGTTTTTAGATTTGACTAACTCTTCAGGACAGATGATTCAGCTAAAAAAGAAGCCTACATAATTAGAAATAACGCAGCTCCTGTCGTTTTGTCTGCAGAATTAGTAATAATTTTATCAAAGTAATTTCTCTGACAAATCATAATTTAATAATTTAATAATACTCAGTCTTGTTTAATGAGTATGGTTTAAGGCATGGAAAATCACAAAAAAGTTTTGTATATGCTTGAGTTTGTTAAAGGATCTTTCTGTTCAAACTACTGCAGCTAGCACTGTATATAATATTCTCATTTGGTTGTTAAGTTTATCAAATTAAAAGTTCCAATTCTGATTCTCTAAAGTTTACTGTATGTGCTGTTATAATTTCTTCATTGTTAAAGTCGGTGCGATATTACTATGCTAACTCTTTCGCATTTTCCTACTTCACTTTCGGATATCATAAAATATTCTGACGAGAAATTAAAATGTTTAGACAACTACTTAATCTTGAAACGAACTGTTAATCCTGCAGTAATATTGGTTTCAGTTTTTGGCAAAAGGATAGCAATTTGGAGGAAGGGTGAGTCAATTTCAACGACCGCAGTGCTCAACTGGTACATATTTTATCGATTCGGAAAGGATGAAAGGCAAAGTCGACTTCGGTGGAGTTTGAACTCAGAAAGTGAAGTCCGGACAAAATGCCGCTAAACATTTTGCCTGACATGCTAACGATTCCGCCATTCACCACCTTAAACATTGCAATAATATTATCAGTTGAAGGGGGCGAGCTGAAATGCTTAGCGGTATTTCGTCTGTCTTTACGTTCTGAGTTCAAATTACGCCGAGGTCGACTTTACCTTTGATCCTTTTGGAGTCGATAAATTAAGTACCAGTTGCGTACTGGGGTCGATTTAATCGACTGGGCCCCTCACCCAAAATGTCGGGCCTTGTGCCTAGAGTAGAAAAGAATAATATTATCAGTCGAAACATGAAACATAAATTCTCGGAAGTAAATCGTCTGTGCCTTCTCAAGATCTGACGACACATCTCTTTAGTTTCAGTCCAGATGCTTTTCCAGTTGTTTCATAACAATTGGACCAAAGTTACATATTTCTTTTTCTTAGATCCACTTTTCTTATCAATTCTCTGATCAACTTACTTTATAGCTTCAATAAAATTTTCAAGACAATGTCGTTTGATCATTCTGTCTTCCTATGTTTTTCGAGTACTATTGAACATTTTTATCTTACATATACATATCTCTATATTAATAGTTTCAGAATAAATAACCAGTATCCAAGCGTTTGGTATGCCAAACGAATGGTTATGAAACACACAAAAGTATATAAAAACTAATAATTGTTTTTCAATAAATACCTATCTATTAATGTTCAATGAATTCTAGTTTTGTTAGGTAAAAAACGTTATCTACTTTAAGTAAATTGTTATAAATCCAACGGATTAGTAATGACTGTTCAGAAGATTACATGGTTTCTCGACTAGTGCATCGAAACTTTTGATTTATGAACACACTCTTCACTTGTAAACGAATATCTTTCTCCACCAAATCTCCTTTCTTGTAGAAATTCCAAAAATTATTTAATACTAAATGCACGAGTATTTTATTCTTTTTCATCTTATAACAATGTAAGTATTTTCCCGGGAAATTTTGGATATTTTGAAATTTGCGTTCTCCTACCATTAGAAAACTATGGCTCGAAAACGTAGGATAAGGCTGAACAGTGGTCGGAAGTGATAAAATTGAAGAGTTGAGCTACGTCTATTTGGGACTGATAGTAAATATATATCGAGATATGGACGCTGAAATCTCGCATGGAGTAAGAGCAAAGTGGAAGACATTTGTCTAGATTAAAATGTATTCAAAGTACAGCTGGACAAAACACGGCTTGCCAATCTCTTCAATAACACTGTACTACTCGCGTTCTTATACGTAAGTGTGATATAGGCTACCACAAAGGAGGAAAAACAGAACTGGATACGACACTGAGGACCATGGTAAGAATATATTATTTCGGGTGGATGTTCAAAACGAAGTAATTCAAGAATGAAGTGAAGTGAACGATATTATTCCAAAATAACCTAAGTACAAGTTCTACTGTGTCGAACATGTGGCAAGGTTCGCACCCCCCCCCCCCCCCAAAAAAAAACATGCTGAGACGGGAAATTGTCGAGTGTTATTTAAAGGATTGGAATAAATAACTCGGTACAACTGCAGACTAGTGGGAAGATGACAAAGTCAAACAATTCGGAACCAAACGGAAGAGAAAGGTGCATCGAAAGGGAAGAATGAAAGTTTATTGTGATCAGCGATGTATGGAGACATCTAATTGTCTAGTCGATAAAAAAAATAAGCTCCTTGTATAAGATCGAAAGTTGTATTGGAAATGTATCGATCATTCTACTTCGCGATGAAACGGAAATTAATAGTTAAGTATAATTAATAACCCTAAATCATAATTATCTTTAAGATGATTTATATATAGATATTTCAGAAGTATCAATCTGAATCTGTGTATATGCGTGTGTGTTCGCGCGCGTGTGTGTGTGTGTGTGTGTGCATGTGTGTGAGTGTGTATCTGTGAGCATGAACAACTTTATTTATCAAAAAATGCTATGACGATAAAACATAAACCTATTCTATAATGTTATTCAATAAAGTCACATTCGGCTTCAACAACTGCTTCTATATGAGATCTAAATCATCTACATGCTCGAATCAGGTGGTCCTGGTTCATTTTGGACATTACTCTGACTATGGCAGCTTTCAAAGAATCTTTGGTGTTTTGGGCGTGTTCATTGACCTCTCTCTCAACAACGCTCCACATGTATTAGTCCAATGGATTGAGATGTGGAGAATTAGGAGGCCAAATGTTGGGGGTTATGTGATCATGAAAATTTTCAGCCATCCATTCCTGTGTTACTAAAGCCATGTGTGATAGTACAGAGTCTTACTGAAACATATATAGCCTTCCATTGCATACACTGTCTATCCAGCGCTTAACAATTGTTTCCAGGACCTCAATGCAGGCGGCAGAGTTAACTCTAAGGCCTTGTGGAAAGAAGTAAGGAAGCATCACATGTCCTTCATTGCTGACAACCCCTAAAACCATGACAGTTGCAGGAAATTCTCTATGCATAATACCTGGAACTAGAGAATGATCTGCACATAACCATCTGTCATTTCTTCTGTTAACGTTTTGATCTTAGTCGAGGTTTTTCTCGTTTGAGAAAAACCAAATCACATCTTCTTCCGCTGGATTTTTCAGTTTGTTTAGGAACCTTTCAGATCTGTTGTAGTGGTTTTCTTTTGCCTTTTCTGACAAATTGACCTTTCTTCATCATATAAGACTTATAACTCGTGTCTTCGTGGACAACATTTCTGACTGTTCCTTTTGACACATGGAGATCTTTTGCAATTGACCTCATGGATTTTCTGGGATTGTAATCAATGGTCTGTTGAACTTCGATGGATAAATTCAAGTGTTCTGATGATTTCAGAGCGTTTAGAATGCTTTTTATGCTTCGATACTGGTCATATGTTTCCATCTTCAGTCTCTAACTCCTTAGAAACTTTGCAGACGAAAGATCTGGCAACTTTTAAAAACGGAGAACTTCTAAATCGCTATGCTCAGCCTTTATAACCACAATAACAGCATGCCTCTTCATTTCTTGACTAAGCTGAGGGTCTACCATTATTATTTTCTGAAATAAGATTATACAGAGTTAGAAAAAAATGCAGCAATGACCTCCAAAACGGTATGTCCTCAAATATCTTACGCACCCTGTACATATATGTATGGCGGGGGTCTCTTATAAAGATATAATCCAGTCAATTAGGGACGTTTAATTGATTCAAAGTGTAATGGGACTGGCAGGGCTCTTAAAACGGACACAGTGACCGAAATCGGACAAATCTGACGCAGCCCAGCTGGGACGTACTGTCGTTAATCCCTTCACCGCATGATATAATCCGTTCGTTCCACAGGAAAAATACTCTGTTCCCAATAAAGATGGAAAGAAACTACATAAAGAGTTAAACGCTAACATTTTCAAAATAATCTTATAGAAAGCGCGCTGTTTGCTTATTCTTATTTATTTATTTGAAGTGGTGGTGGTGGTGGGGCATCAGATATTCCTGAACATCCACTTCTTTGGTTTTGGGGACCTCGGTTTTTTATTCTACCGCAGGCTAAACAAAAACAGAATTTATTTGGGTTAAACTAATCATAGACCAGTGGATTATTGAAAAATATAGAATACTGAGAAAATAGGAGGAAGCATGTTTGACATAGGCAGATATTTCGTGTTTTATCACAAGAAAAAACAACAAAGCAGAGCCTAATTTAATTCACTAACCCCTCGTTAACTGATATTGCATCAATAGGAAAGAGAATTTTTCCCAATTTCCTAAGAATTCAAATTTATCATCCTTTATATAAAAGTTAATTTTTTAAACAAGTCAATAATTTTTGGGACAAAGGAGTGGGGATAGAGAGGAAGAAAGAAATGAATTTTCGTTAAATCAATGTATTACACTTAAATGAGTACACACACACTTTAAAAATTAAGGCGTGAGCACTCATGTATAGACGTATATGTATCTATGTATGTATGTATGTATGTATGTATGTATGTATATATATATATATATATATCAACACACATACACATATATTTATATATGTACACACAGACACATTGACATACATATAGATAACTATGTATTAATAAATAAGCACATGCAAACGCACATAAAGATGAATATAACTATACACACATACATGTATGTGTGTGTGCGCGCCCATGTACATCGATTGTACAAACAAATGCATGCATATATATTAAGTGAAACTCAAGGTTATAAATGCACGTAAACTCACGAACACATGCATAGAAGCAGCAAGTAAACACACGCACATTCACGCAAATATATATGTATCCGTGTTTATGTATATATGTATATGCATATATGTATACATACATACATGTGTGCGCGTGTATGTATGTCTGTGAATGTATACATTTATTATGCATGTGTATAAATATATATATTACACATACACACACACACACACACATATATATATATATATATATATATGCAATATATATACATATACATATATATATATAATATATATATAAATATATACATATATATATGTGTAATATATACAATATGTATGCACATAATATATGTATGTTTACATGTATATATATATATATATATATATATATACACACATGCATGCATATATATATATATACATGCACACATACACACAAATAGATGTCATTATACATCAATATACTATTACAGTAAAACACACACTAGGAGAAGAGGCCACAAAGGTGAGAAAGAGAGAGCAATGACAAATTGTTTCTCATTCATAAAGCATGTTTACCTAATATATTCGATTCGATCATTTGTCAATAGGTTATTGAACAGACAATTGCTGCTGCCAATAATGTTAAACTGTGAGGCTATGAAATTGAAATTCGTCAGAAGAGAATCTAAAGCAGAGACTAGCAATCGATTCTCTAAGCACTCTTAATATCTCGATCAGTGCTTTATACTGGAAGTTAATTAAACACATCCCTTTGGAAGCATTGATTTGAAATATATAACAAACCTAAGGAAAAAAAAAAAAGAAAAAATGAAAAATGAATCGATTCACGTCAATATTTGAAATTCAGTTCATTGTGGAAGAGAACACAACTGTGACATTTTATTGAACAGCAAAACAAACTTATCGTAAATCACAACCAGTAACAATGGGATCAGAATTGACCATAGAACGGAAAAGTATTCGTTGTTTCTGTCCTTCATACCAAACGATCGGCTACAATAGGCTTCCTTTCCGTACTAATTTTTATTTTCTATCAAATTATCTCTACTGAGTTACTCAGAATAGCGAAAGCAGTTGTGTAGTCGTTAAGTTCATCACAGAAATATCGAGCTTGTCTGTAACATAATTTCTAGTCCTCGTTGCTGATCCTTTGAATCACATGTGCCACTAACAAGAAAAGAATAAACTCTTTCAATTAGGAAAAACAAAAAACAAAAACAAAAACTGTACGTCGCAATTGCAATTTTCTGTCGTGTTATTACCTCCGCCTTAGCGAAGGCGGAGGTATTGTTTTCCTTAGTGCTTGTTTGTTTGTCCGTGGACAAGATATCTCAAGAGCTGCTGGATAGATTCGAATGAAACTTTTCAGGGATGTTTGACCTCGTGACTAGCACAAAATGATTAGATTTTGGGGTCGATCCGGTGCCGGACAAGGATTCTGGATTATTTTTCCTGGTTTTTTTACTTAATTTTTGAGAGTGGTTTGGTTCATTTTTAGTATTCTCGTTTGTTAGAGCAGTCGAGTTTATTTCAGATATTCTCATTTTAAAAATCATCTCTGGCTAATCGTTGAGAGGATGTTGGTGTTGTCTTGGTGGAGGTTTGCGCTCTCCGAGTGCTCTTGTTACTGTTGCTATCGTTGTTGTTGTTTGACTGCCCCTCCCCACCCCACCCCACCCCACCCCGGTCCGGACCCGATTTATTGGACCAATTATAGAACAATTTTAATCATAGAATGTCAGAAAATACACTGTCAAATGTCCCCTTGCTTTGTAAGATTTGTGTGTATGTGTGATTATTTGAGGGTAAGTTGCCTGATATTTCTTACACAGAAACAAGTACACATATACACACCATCAAATATACAGACATATAAGTAAATAAATACATACATATGGTATGTATTTATTGTACAAATACAAGTAGATAAATACATGCACATATATAAAGGTTTGCTTTACAACCGTTTGGTTCCAGTTTAGAGTCCACTGGGTGGCACATTGGGCTGCTGTCATCTCGCGTAACTTCCGATTGATGTCAATGTATTGTTAACGCAATTTAGTATGCAGAAAGTATGTGGAAAGCCACTGTGTGTGTGTGTGTGTGTGTGCGGTGTGTGTTTGCGCGGTGTATGTGTGTGCGCGTGTGCGCGCGC
>NC_142928.1:134488894-134538894 GCF_046866305.1 Octopus bimaculoides
TTTTTAACTGAGGCATTATTTGTAATCATAGGGACTCAGATAGTGTTATTTGTTACGATTAATGACACTGGATATTACTACAAGGTATAACTCTCTCGACAAACACCGCTAGTCAACTGGTCAATTTCCCCCACTCTCTACTCTATTCATCTACTTGAAGCAACTATTCACAGGCTTGCCATCTTTTAAGGACGCAAAAATGTAAGCCTAAAGACCTAACGAACCGTTTCCATTTTTCCTTTTTCTTTTCCTTTTTTCTGCTATCCATCTTCGATCTTCTGTCAATGTTTATCTGGTAAAATTCAAATCATTCCGATGATGTTTGTTACATGGAACGAGATAAACGCAAGTTTACCTAAAAAATAACACACTGAAACAACTGCAAATCTTATCTTAACTATAATTAAACTATATATATATATATATATATATATATATATATATATATATATATATATATATATATATATATATATATATATATATATATATATATATAAAACTTGCCAGCGTTCCCTTCATCATATACGCAGTCATCACATTCTGTTAAAATATCTTACTGATGTGTTTACATTGTTTTACATTATTTTATTCCTTCTGGAATAATACCGATGGTTTCTTTGAAACATGTCGGAAGTAAAAAGATTTGAATAACACCTGCGTTTAACTCCATTTATATATATATATATATATATATATATATAGGGAGAATTCACAAAAAAACCCCAAAAGATGTATGTATATATATATATATATATATATATATATATATATATATATATATATATATATATATATATATATATATATATATATATATTTATATATAGGTTGAAAATATGTAAAGAAAGATGGAGAAAAATGCCTTCGTTTCACATGTTTGTTTTTCTTAGCCTGATGAGCTGCGTAGCCTGGGCTGGAAGCTGACAGCACCAAGTTGCTGCTGGAGAAACTCACAGCATGTGGAATCCCAGGTGAGAGGCCTATCGCCACAGAAGAGGAAAATTGTCAAACCATCCGGCCTTTTACCATCCCATCAGTCTAGTTCCACTGGCTAGAGCTGCAAAGGGGATCCTGTGGCATCTAGACCCTGCTTTATGATCTTGTAAAGGGTGGCATTGCGTGGAAGGCGGCCAATACTATGACGATAGCACTGTGGGTGGAGGCCAAAAGAATCCACCGTGGTTCTGCAGCGGCATTCATGAGGCTCACAAATCTAGAGAGCAAGCCCCAGCGAAACACTGATGCGCAGGCAGTCCCTATCAAGTTGAGTACCAGTTGCGAGTGATAGCCCAGCATTGAGCCAAGCTCCGGTGTGAGATTGGGTGGAGACATGCCAGACGGTGCTGATGAAGTCGGTGCTCTAGCTCGTCCGCGGTCATGCTACACTGGATGGTATTCTATTTAATTTTGAGAGGACCGGATATCCACAAAAGGGAGAAGGGGATGGAGGTCAACTGGCGGCAGGCCGACCTAGCTCCATGTCGCGTAGGCCGCCTCACGTTCACCAATCACAGATAGTACAATTGTGCTGTAAAGAACCCTGTTAACGAGGACATGACAAGAGGTCACCGACGAGAGAAAAGCCGACAGGGCCAGTGAGACTGGAGATCGAAGGTCGGGTCCGCCATACTTGATGGGTAATGTTGCCTGATGCCATTCAGTGTCGTCAAACCGAACATTGCATATCTCTTCGGCGGCTCGTTGGATACAGGCATCAAGGTCTGTCAGGAGAGATACGTGGTTGTAGCAAGGGGCAACTCGGGGGTGGGGGTATACAAAATTTCGGTATGGCGAAGCAGTTCCTTAACAGGAACAATGCTGGGTGGGCGTCGATCACCTTCAGTCTGTCCGTAATTCTTTCTAGCAGGAGGAACTTATGCCTGGAGGTATAGACAACGGCAGGTGGGAAGATCGGTGAACCAAGGATAAGAACGTCCTCCTTTGAGGTCAGCTGTACCTGATGAAGTTGTAAACGTATATCCAAGATGGAGGCCACAAAGCCCTCTGCGTCGTAGTTAACGTTCACGACCTCTGACTTGGAGTGGTTTACCTCGAGGCCGATCCTCGCTAGAACGGGAACCACTTATTGGAGATCGTGATAGACATTCTCTACTGGCCCACCTACTGTCGTATCGTCCAGGTACAAGACGTTGAAAAAGCCGTGATGCTCCGAGCAACGCTGTCCACCTCGAGAGCGAATAAGAGGTGGGACTCAAAGGATCATCCTGTTGAACGCCGGTCGAAGATGGCGTGAGCTTATCTGTGCTGAGGAGCGTGCTCAGAGTCCTGTACGACAGGTAAGCCAGCGAGTAAGCAGGTCTGTAGCAAGTGATCACGGCGCAGACAGTTGAAGGCGTTTTTCATGTCAAGATTGACAATGAGGTGTTTGGAGTCATTCAATGTTGGCTCAGGAGAAGAGTTACTGAAAACTGTCCCGCGGCATGGGCAGCTCCTTCGTACCCGCTGGCTACGCCTACTCGCAAGCTATACCACGCTGAGTTCCTCGTCAAGTTCGGATGAAATTGCAGAACGGTAAACTATGCACAATCATGTAAATTTACTTTACTATTCTTCCATAATTATTTTGCTTGATATTTTGAAGTATATATTTCATTTATGAGATCACAATAATCTGGGAGTTGTTTTCTGCATTTGACAAAATCATTATAAGAATATTTGTGTATTGCTCAATACTGTATTTTTCACCGAATAATGATTGTCTATGAACCCTTTTTTGTTACAATTAGTTAAGAAAATAACGAAGCATTCAGTAAAATAACTTTGTCATTACTAAAGCTAACGTTTGGAAGATAAAGTAAAGTAAAATTTTAATGGAAGTTTCAATGTAGATCACTTTAAAACAGGATGCTTGTGTCATAAAACCAGAGGCAATCTTGGCGGATTGGCGTCAAAAACGTTAATACTTCCTGCATTAAACATTCTCTTTGACCACTGACTCTCATTTCTTCCATGTGCATATCACCTGCATATATTATTATTTGATAGATATCAGTTCTGACCTGAAAATATGTTAGCATTGTTTGGGTCTTTTATTCTCTTAAATCAGATGGAATTGGTCTCTCAAATTTATAGACGTTTATAAAACAGGGTATAGCCGAGAAAATGAATTTCACTAGATTACCGCTAGTCATTTCATCGATATCAGAGGGATGAAAAGCCAAGTCCATTTCGGTGGCAGTTTGAACTCAGAAATACAAACAGACGCCACTAAATATCTCAAAGCAGTTAAATTTGATGCTCTACCGTTTTCCAGCTTCCCTCATCTTTCTAGTGTTGATAAAATTAGCACCAATAACATACGCGGGTTAAATGAATCAAATTCAATACACACACACGCACACACACACACACACACACACACACACACGCACGCACACGCACACACACACACACATACTCAACCACTCGCTTTCACACATATGTACGTGTTTGTATGCCATACATATGTATACATATATATACATGTATAATTACGTACATATAGATGTATTATTATGTATATATATATATATATATATATATATATATATATATATATATATATATATATATATATATACAGAGAGAGAGAGAGAGAGAGAAATAGATACCTATACTTATATACTTATGCACGCACACACACATGTGTATATATATATATATATATATATGTCCCATGCAAAACTTTGTACTTAATCAAAATTAATCAATCTCTGAATCTCTAGATTTGTGCATCGCAGATCTAATTGCATGATTCCTGTGAGCGATGTCAGTTATTGAGTTTCTATAGCCATTTCACTTCAATTATGGCTCCAATACATTTGGTAAACGCAGGAATTTCTTAACTTTCTATTTATCCTGACGCAAGAACACTTTTGAATTCACATCTATGTAAGAAATAATTATTTGGATTTCTGTGGACAATAAATCAAACCCACTTGCTTTCAAATTAAAAGAAATCTCACGACAGTAGCCTCGTTATGAAACTCAAATCTTCCATTTTGACGGAGATAATATATTTTCGACATCGTAATTCCATAACGCTTCGGAAAAAGACATGATTATGAGTGTTAAATATAATTACCGGCATTGCGATTTATTGGGATAAACTGCTATCCTATTTTATTTCGCGGAAACTGTTTAAAAGAAAACTGAGATGAGTTTTACAATTAGGCTACAACAAGCCTGAAAATATTTATTATTATCCTCAGATGCGGTTGTAAAAATTGCTATAATCTTAGCCATTATCACTGACATACACCTCATAATCGAATACACTCATTGTTGTCTTATGAATTTATTATAGATCTCTTAAACAATAAACCTATTTTTTAAAACTATATATCAAACAAAGAGATGCCAATCTGAGTCTTTTTGTTTTCTTTTCGTATTCCGGGAAATGATATTATGATGAATATTGAGAATAAAGATATTATCTTCTCGAAAGAAAATTTACTGGTAGATGACGACGTGATGTCATTACATACTGGAGTTGATTGATAATTCAGAAAGATAAAAAAATAGTATTTGTAATTTTGTTATTTGTCTTACTTTTCAGATTGATGCGATGAAATAATATCAAGATTTGTTTTATGAATAAATTTCTTAAATCGAATAAAATCAATTTATTTAAAGTAAATTTGCATGGAGAAATAATATTGAAAATACTAAATCTATTTATTTTCTTCGTTTTATTTTCCAGCTCTAAGAAAACAATTTACTTTACAACCGTGTTTAGAATGCGAATGATTTGTCATCAAACCATTACACTCGACTACTTCGCTATCTAATATTCAAGAAAAATAATTAAAAACCTTACAGTAGTAAATTTTACCCCGAATAATGATAGCAAGCTTGAAATACAGTCTGGTATGGAAAGGCTAGCGGAGAGCGTAGATTTTGAGCATTAATTGTTAAACAAACAATTGTTTACACACCAAAATTGCAATAGAACAACGAAAATCGAGCCTACGCTTGTTTAGAAACATCACAAAATTCTCATTAATCACACGACACAACTTAATACAAGGTATACAACCTTTATAAGACTGAACAAAGAACTGAGAGCTACATAAAATCTTACTAAGTGAACTGGGTACTATTATGATGCATTCTAAATTAAGAGATAATGCTTACTGGTATGAACAGTCACTGAAGTTAAAGATCTTACTATCCTCTGGGATTTTCCAGTCAAAACCGACAGAACGATCCAGGTTAGTCGACTAGACATAGTCATTAAGAACAGGGAAGAAAATACTTGTAGACTAATAGATGTAAGTGTTTCCACTGATAAAGTATATCTGTAAAGTAATTTGACAAATTAAGTAAATATAAAGACCTGAAAATTGAAATACAAGAGATGTGGCATCTTAAAACCAGAATTGTTCCTGTTATTGCAGGTGCCCTAGGTTTGATAAAAAAAGGGATATCAGAAACATCTAGATAACATCCCAGTAGAACTATGTCTCAGAGAAATCCAAAAGGTTGTGCTGACAATTGTTGCCCGCATCTTAAAGAAAAATCAATTTAAATGTCTGTGTTGTATTACATGAAGATATTTCACTACTGCTCCTGTCGCTTCCCCTCTCCAAGCTTTCGGTCATACTGTAACATCTCTTATCCTTCACTCGCTCTAGGACGCTGGGTGTGTCTCGGCTAGTGATTGTAACAAACATGCAGATTAAAAGTAAATAACAATAATAATAATAATAATAATAATAATAATAATAATAATAATAATAATAATGATAATAATAATAATAATAATAATAATAATAATAATAATAATAATAATAATAAGAAGAAGAAGAAGAAGAAGAAGAAGAAGAAGAAGAAGGAGACGAAGAAGAAGAAGAAGAAAAAGAAACTTGAACAACAACGTAACATGATAAAACGATGGCAAGAAAAGCCCCTACATGGCAAATATTGGGTTAAGCTAAACATAAAAGAAATAGACAAAGCAAAATCCCAACAACGGCTGAAAAGCTCAGGACTTAAAGCAGAGACGGAAAGATTTTTCCCACCAGAAATCACCATAAAACATGTAATGAAAAGAAATACAAGTAATTGCAGAATATGTAGTGATGGAGAAGAAACAATAAATCATATTGTCTCTGACTGCCCAGTCCTGGCTAAGAAGAAATATATTCACAGACACGCCAGAGTTGGGACCTAGATACACTGGAAGCTATGCCAATACTATGGAATAAAAACAGATAAAAGATGGCATAGGCACACCCCCAGAAAAGGTCACAGAAAATGAAAAAAACCACCATACTCTGAGATATACCAATACACACAGATAGAGATATTAAGGCCAATAGGCCGGATATAGCTGTCAGAGATCATCAAGGAGAAAATGCTTTCTAATCGATGTATCAATACCAACAGATGACTATGTTTCTCTAAAACAAACGGAGAAAGTTACAAATTACAAAGTCCTGGAAATAGAGGTAATTCGAATGTGGAGCCTAAAAGCAGAAACAATTCCTATTATATTAGGCGCATTACGTATGATTAAAAACAAAAACACCAGGGCTTACAAGAATATACAACATGCAGAAAATAGCGCTACTAGGCACTGCACACATCCTACGTAAAACATTATCAGTGCAGTGAAACTAAGAGCACCACAACAAACTACAGCACATACCCAAGGCACACAAAGCTGCGCCCGGTAGTGCAGTGAAAGCACGAGATAAAAATAAGACTGACGAATAATAATAATAATAATAATAATAATAATAATAATAATAATAATAATAATAATAAACACTATGTACAAATCCAAATATATGGTACCTTAGGCATAATACCTATATGAACTTCTAACTTGTTGTCCTTTGAGTTCTCTGGATGAGACTTGGATCCAACTTGTACAAATGAAAAACAAAAGTCAAACATAAAATAATAACAATAATAATGAAAGATTGCAAAGATAAAGCCCTGTACAAGAAATTGAAAACGAATGAAACTGAAAATAGGTGGGTAAAGAAAAGAATGCATTGTCAATTTCATAGGGATGTTGAAGATAACACAGACAGCGAAAAAAGATGGCAGTGGATGACTAAAAGTGATTTAAAACCGGAAACGGAGGCTCTAATCTGTGCTGCCGAAGAGCAAGCACTAAGAACAAACTGCATAAAATACAGAATAAACAACACATCAGAAGGCGATAAGTGCAGAATCTGTGGACAAAATAGTGAAACTGTATGACATATTACCAGCCAATGTGCGCCACTAGCCTAGAAGGAATATAAGAGACGTCATGACAATATAGCCAGGCTTGTCCATTGGACACTTTGCAACAAATATGGACTTGACAGAACAAAAAATTGGTACGACCACAAACCCGAAGCATCATCGAAAATAAAAATGCAAAGATCCTATGGGATTTTGTGATTCAGTGCGACCATGAGATAAAGAATAGGAAGCCGGACATAGTCTTAAATGAGAAAGGAAACAAACTATGCTGGATCATAGATATAGCATGCCCAGTTGACAAGATATGCGAAAAGGAAGAAAGAAAAGTCGAAATATATGACAGGTTAGCTTGGGAATTTAAGCAGTTGTGGTCAATGAAAAAAGTAGCAGTGGTACCAATAATTGTCGGAGCCCTGGGGACAGTGAGCAAAAATCTCGTGGGACAGATAGGGGCTGCAATAAGGGTGGAGCAATTGCAGATAACAGCACTGCTTGGAACCGCTCGAATACTCCGGAATGTGCTCGAAAAATAAGTTTTACCTTAGTTCACTGGTAGTGAACAGCTGACACTGTAGTACATCTCCAGCGTTAGAAGCTGTGCAAAGGCAATAAATAATAATAATAATAATAATAATAATAATAATAATAATAATAATAATAATAGTAATAATAATAGTTTATTATTATAAAAGGTTATTATTATTAATAATAACCTATTATAACCTATTATTAATAATAACCTATCATTAATTATAACCTATTATAATAGGTTATTAATAATAATAATAATAATAATAATAATAATAATAATAACAAGATATTTTGCCTCACATACTGATGATTCTTTTAATCCACATCCTTGATAATTGTTAAAGGCATAGGTACAAGGCCTGAATTTTGCTTTTAGCTGGAAGACGGTCGTTGAGTTGATATGGGTGAAAAGCAAAGTTGATCTCGGTTACATATGAACTTAGAACATAGAGTTCCGAATAAAAAACCCAAAAAGACACGCTGCTTATCTATCAAGCCCTCACGGATATTGATGCGTATATATATATATATATATATATATATATGTGTGTGTGTGTGTGTGTGTGTGTGTGTGTGTGTGTGCATATGTATATTGAAATTTAAAGAAAAACAAAAGATGGAGACAGGTGTATAAACAACAAACAGGTGCATTAGTTTAACGCTCGGGAAGGTGAGAAAGTCTTTTACGTTTCGAGCCTTTGCTCTTCAACAGAAAGGTAGACGAGGAAATAAACAGAGACAGAATAAAAAACTTTTGGAGCAATGTATGTATGTATGTATGTATGTATGTATGTATGTATGTATATATGTATGTGTGTGTGTGTCTGTGCCTTTGTGTGCGCGCGGTCACATACAATATAATATAATCGACGTAACTTTACTTTGTGGCTATGTATATTCTCGTGGTTAATAGCAAAGATACTAGGAATCAAATTGTTTGTGTTAGTAATGCAGTAATTTAGTACGTAATAGGTTACATGCTTGTTGTTATTGTTGTTGTTTTTGTTGTTTAAATAAGCATTTTCTAGAAGGCATTCCAGCCGTGCGCGTCTTGTTTAAAAATGATGTAAGGATTACATTTTGCAATGTCTTTTCCTTATTTAAGACAGCAGGGTATGGTTTGAAGGAGACTTAGCTGCGGTTTCTTGCATGTCGAGTGATTACGTACAGGCTAAACAGTTGTATGGTTTAGTCCAAGGGCTGGGTACTGGTATTTGTTACAGAAATTTCAATTACTTTGCAGGAGACTGTTAGTGGTTTAGAATGGTGATGATAATAATAATTGCGAGTAGGAGGTGAAGTGGAAGAGGAGGAGGAGGAGGGGAGGAGTAAGGGAAGAGAAGAGGAGGAGAAAAGGGAGGTGAGTAAGGAAGGAGAAGAGGAGGAAGATGAGAGGAAGGCGAGGGGACGAAGAGAGGAATAGAGGAGTAGAGGAAGTGGAAAGGAGGTGTGTGGAGAAAATTAAATAGGATGATAACATTTATGAAGGCGACTGCGATGACGACGACGACTACGATGATGATGACGACAATGACGATGATGATAAGGATGAAGATGAGGGGGTGGAGCACAAGGATTATAATGATGGAGGAGGGGAAGGAAGAGGAGGATTATGATGATGAGGATGATGATAATAATAAGGAGGATAATGATGCTGCTGACGATGGTAGTGGTGATGATGATGATGGTGATGATGGTGATGATGGTGATGATGATGATGATGAGATGATGATGACGATGGTGATAACGACAACAACGGCGATGGTGATTACGATAATGGTGCTGATGCTGATGCCAATTATCTTTCCAACAAACAATAGTCAACAACATTTTCTCTACACATGTATCTTATTTCTAAACAATTTCTGAGGTTTTCTGGGGTTTTTTTTTTCATTTTCTTCCTTAAGGTGTAATAGAAAATAATAACGAGTGGAACATCGATGAATTTAATAATAAAATCAAAATATTGAAGAATTCGAGAAAACAAAAGGTAAAAAGCAAAAAACAAAGCAAAAAAAAACAAAAACAGAACGACAACACAAAACAACACAATATAAAGGTTATTGATATCCTCTAGAGAAGGTTAGGTCTTAATATTATTAATGTTGTTAATGTTTTAATTTAATTTCCCTCTCGTAGGAAATAATTAGGTGTTGTACAATATATCTGAGACACTTGGGAATTGAAAGGAAGAGAAGCTGCAATTGTGATGCAGTGTAGTGAAATACTATGGTTATGCAGCTGAACATGGCTCCTGGCAGTAAAAAAGCTTCATATTTCTCAAAATCAATTAAACATTCCAAATGGATACAATTGCCGAGTAAGAAACGCTGAATGGTACTTATATCAATTCTTGTCAGCGTCGCCAAAGAAATTCTATTTAATCCCTGGAATTTCTCATTGTATTTTCTATGAGAATTGCTCTAGGATTCCGATGAACATTTTGGCCATGGATTTTATCTATCTATCTATCTATCTATAAGTTATATATATATATATATATATATATATATATATATATATATATATATATATATATATATATATATATATATATATATATGTATATATATATATATATATATATATATATATATATATATATATATATATGTATGTATGTATATACATATATGTATGTATACATAGATGCATACACATACATACATATACATACATGCATATATATATATGTATATATGTATATACGCACACACATATATACATACACACACATATATACATATATACATACTTACATATACACATTCATACACACACACACACATATATATATATATACATACATCATACATGCATACATACATATATGCATATATGCATACATTTATGTATGTATATGTATATATAGCATAAAAGGAAAAGAAAACAATATATATCCCATCCAAGAATAAAATGTATTTAAAAAAAAACAGAAAAATATCAACTAGATTATGACTGAGAGATAACAGCTATCACCATGATCTCGAGACGGCTTCGGAACTTAGTGCACGTGTTCATCATTGTATCTCGAGGAAGATCATCGAAAACCTCTTCATCTTGGCCACCAGCTCGACCTTGGTGTTGCAGGCAGAGCGGTTGGTGTTTTTCTCAACTGCGCTCTACACATACCAAACCAGAGAATTACAATAATCTTGGGGGTTAGGAAGCTAGAAATTGGGGCTAGTGAAGTCGTATAAATTCTCCGACAACCACCTCTGATTCTTTCCTGAGGTATAGCAAAGAGCTGAATACCGCTACTACACATATGGCCTTCCAGCAGCAATCCTTTCCAGCGAAGGGTTACGCATCGATCAGCTTCACATAATCGTCTGAATTGAGCCTAAGACCCTGTTCAAAGAAGTGGGACGGCATGACATCATCCACACTGGAGATACATTCCAAAACCTTCACAACTTAGGGGAACTTAGTTTTCACGTTGCGTGAGACATCACGTGGATTGTGGGCAAGTCACCTGTTGTTCTGGGTGTTGTGCGACTGGTCCTGGGAGAAATTCTTTTCAACTGAGAAGAACCAGATCATCCCCGGTTCAACAGTATTCCCTAGCTTATTCAGGAGTTTATTTGTCTTTGTCAAGTAGTTCTAGGCTTTAGCTGTCAGAATCTCTCCCTTGCGCCTCTTGTTCGAGTGGTAACGAAAGTCCTCATTTAGGGCTAGCTTCATAGTAGCGACTCCAGCACTCATCTCTCTCGACAAATCCCGGATTCACTTGTTCGGATCTTCCATCACCTTGTCCTGAAGTTGCAGGATAAATTTCAAGCTGAACGCCTGTATCGGTGGCAGTGTGTCTATGTCGCGTCTTACAGCCTTTACAGTGCTCAAAAAGCGTTGAGCAGCGGACATGATATCGACATTTTGATACCAGCCGCGAATCCTCATGCTCTATGTAACACGTTCTCAGCATTCAGATGACTCCCAGTCTCCATGTCAGTTAATTTTTTCTCAATTACAACTTTAAACTTTATACTCTCCAATACTATTGACTGTTCACCAATACATCAGGAAGTTCCTTCAAAATAAAAGAAACATGAAATATCGTCGAATTTAGCTTAGCATCTCTCTGTGTCTCTCTGTCTCTCTCTCTGTATGTATATATACACACACATATGCATATGTGAGTGCGTGTGTATCTACGTATGTATGTGTATATTTATGTATGCGTATATGTATGTATGTATGTATGTATGTATGTATGTATGTATGTATGTGTGTATATGTATGTATGCAGGTATGTATGTATAAGTTTCAAAGCTTCAGTAAATGAATGTATCATTTATTTTGTTCGGTCATTGAACCGCGGTCATGCTTAGATACCTCTTAAAGGGTTTAGGCGAGCTCAAGTACTTATTTTTTTATTAAAGCTTGGTACTGATTATATCGCTCTCTGATGCCGAACCGCTCAGTTACAGGGACGTAAACAAGCTAACACCAGTTGTGAAGCAGTGGTAGGTGACAAACCTAACACACACACACACACACACACACACACACACACACACACACACACACGCACATACATACACAACGGGCTTCTTTTAGTTTCCGTTAATCAAATCCACTCACAAGTCTTTGTTGGCCCGGGACTGTAGAAAACATTTGATCAAGGATTAGCGCAATGGAACTGAACCCGAGACCACATGTTTGATAAGCAAGCCTCTCAGCTATACATCCTCAACTCGCATGCACGATACGAAATATAACTTTAAAATTTTTTCTTTCATTTTCTTTCATTCATATGAAGACGTATAAACGAAGAGAAGAGTCAAGCCCTGTTATGGCCCAGAAATGATAGTATCAGACAACTAATAGAAGAAGCAGCAGATCATATTTTGCCACCGACTTTGAGCTTCACTTATTGTAAAAACATTTGAACGTTTTCTTGTGAGACCAATAAATAACAATGAAAATCTGCCACCACAAAACTTCGCTGTTTTCTTTCGAGCGATAAGAATCTTTGGCTCCGAATAACTGACGTTGCTATGTACAGTGGATTCAAACGAGATATGAACGACTGAAATTCAACTGTAGTCTGAATTCTTTTCAATTAGAACACCAATACCATCCCAATATATTTGCAATATTTTTTGATAATTTATCCATTTGTTCAACCTTTTCTAACCGAACCGACGAAGGAGACTCTACGTTGTAATTCGATCTACAAGAAATAACAGCTGAAAATCTTTCAAATCATACCCAAGCGTTTAAAACAAAGAAATTACATACACACACATGCCCACACCACATAATGTAATCATACATATTACATTCTCTTAAGAAGATGAGAGGGCTACGGCTGGAATCCTTCAGCAGGACTGACCGAAGGACGAAAAACAACACTAGCATCAGCAACATCTTTTGATAGTTTCTGATTTAAGCGTGAGGTCAACAGTTTTGAGGGGAGTGGTTGAATCGATTACATAGGTCCCAATTCTGAATGAACTGTTACTTTATTTTATCGGCCCCGAAAGAATGAAAGCCAATGTTAACTTCGTCGGTAGGAATTCAAATCAGAACATATTGAGTCGGGAAAAAATGCCACATGGCAATTATTCCGACGCTCTAACGATTCAGCCTCTCAGTCACACAAAAATTCCTCAAATTATTTTTTAATTACAGAAGAAACAGCTTACTTGTCGATCCAGATTCGTCAAACGTTAAAGAAAACAAACTTACCTGTTGAGGAAAAAGAAGAAAAGAATATTAGTCGAATCAACAAATGCATATATATATATATATATATATATATATATATATATATATATATATATATATATATATATAAGTATGAATATAATGATAACTTTAATGAAGGAAGAGGGAAGTCAAATGTTACGTTGGAATGAACAGTAATTTATTTCATATTACAAACAAGGGTTGTATAATGTTAAATAATAAATCTTAAGCCAATTGACATCGTCAGACGTTCTCATTTTCATTCGCCATCGACTTATGACTAATGCATATATGTACACACACACACACACACACACACACACACACACACACACACACACACACACACATATATATATATATATATATACTCAGACAGATATATATATATATATATATATATATATATATATATATATATATATATATATATATATATATATATATATATATATATAATGATTCTGTAATAAAAATACACTTCGTTCAAATGGGTCTGAGAATGCTATAAAGTATCACCCTGATATCAACCCTCATTGCACGTTTCCTTAAGGAAGGCATATTCGAGTGATAGCTATTGAATCTAGTTGCGAAACCGCTATTCTTTCGTCATTCATCTAGTATATATAATTAGTTAATAAAAAAGAAGAGGAAGACAGAACAAGAAAAATACAACAACGCGAGGACGTGCTACATGTAAAGTCTTAGCAAACGCTCAAGGAAGGAAAGAAATGTAGTTTTACGTTTCGAGCAAAGCTCTTCGTCAGAAACAAGAGACGGAGGTAAGTTCAAGAGAAAAGGAAGACGGTGGAAAAATATCGCAATGATCCACATGTGGTTACGTGTTGATATATATATGTATGTTTGTGTGTGTGTGTGTGTAATTATTTGATTTGATCTCTGTAACATAATACAATAAAGTGTTGCCCTAATGATCCTTTGTGGCTAAGCGTTCATAAAACCTCCATACAACCCCAAAACATCCGGGCTAACATACTTCAAAGAAAACCTGGATGTGAAATGCTCAGCATGCCATAAAAAGACTATGTGGGTGTATGTTTCCGGAAGATTTGAGGAAGACAGTAATAGTGACATGAAACGAAGCCTCCCTTTGACTCGTAACCGCTACGTCACATCACGCTTGGAAGGCTGTGTATTTGCAATCTCAAGAACAGGAGATTGCAACGAAATATCTAATAAACAAAGGAGACGATGAAACCCTTGGGGCTCCAAGATGGAACCGAAAATGCAGATTATGTCATATTCCCGGGGAAGACATTTCATATGTGACTGGCAGCTACCCAAAAATTTCATAAAGGTACTACCTTCCTAGGCTATAGGACGTTGTCGCAAAAGCAATATACAATAGCATTCAGAAAAAAAAAATACTTTCCTGGAATAAATATAGAGAATCCTCCTGTTATTGAATACATACACAAACATCAGCGCAAGAAATACTGGTGGAACATGCCCATCAAAATACCTGTCAAGTGTAAGCGTAACAGGCCGGATACTATTGTTTGGAACAGATAAGAAAATGTATGCACCATGATAGAGGCTTGTTCTGCTGATGTGAATATCTCTTTGAAAATCAAAGAGAACGATGTTGTTGTTGTTGTTGTTGTTGGCACTCCGTCGCTTACAGCGTCGAGGGTTCCAGTTGATCCGATCAACGGAACAGCCTGCTCGTGAAATTAACGTGCAAGTGGCTGAGCACTCCACAGACACGTATACCCTTAACGTAGTTCTCGGGGATATTCAGCGTGACACAGTGTGACAAGGCTGACCCTTTGAATTACAGGCACAACAGAAACAGGAAGTAAGAGTGAGAGAAAATTGTGGTGAGAGAGTACAGCAGGGTTCGCCACCATCCCCTGCCGGAGCCTCGTGGAGCTATAGGTGTTTTCGCTCAATAAACACTCACAACGCCCGGTCTGGGAATCGAAACCGCGATCCTATGATCACGAGTCCGCTGCCCTAACCACTGGGCCATAGCGCCTCCACCAAAGAGAACGATAACTATGGAGAGTTGCTTCAAAAATTCCAGCTTCTATATTGGAGCATTTGCTTAACTGTCAGCCTTGATAAGCTTGGATTTTCAGAGAAAGAAATCAACCAATTGATTCGTACATTACATATACAACTTGTAAGCGGAACAGTAAAACTATGCAAGTCCTTTATCAGGTTTAAAATGTGACATTGTTTTCGTTGTCTACATTCAAAAGATGGAATTTTGTATCTTTGTTAGAAGCCAGCTCCTTCTTCAGAGGAAGAATTTAAATGCTTAAAGCAGAAGAAGAGACATACATACATACGTATATACATACATACATACATACATACATACATACATACACATACATATGTGGGTGGGAGTGAGTGAGTGTGTGCGTGTCTGTTTGTCACTCCCCCACAGCGTGACAACTAGCATTGACTTGTTTATGTCTCCGTAACTAAGAGGGTCACACAATTGAATAAGGGGCAGACTGAAAAAACAAAACAACAAGCGTAAGTATTGGGTCAATCTGTTCAATTAAAACCCCTCAAAGTGGTACTCCAGCATGGTCGCAGTCCAGTGACTGATACGAGTAGAAGACAAAAAAAAGACAAAACAATAAAAGATAATTGTACTGACCTCGATTTTCTTTTCGTATTTATTTTACCGATTTATAAGTCAAAGTTAAAAAGACCAGCGACAGTACTTGGATACAACAGACTAATGTGGCCCACAAGTTAGATATTACAAAGCACATCGACATTCTGTTGTTCAAGTTAAATTTCCATTTGAATATCCAATTAACATTGACTGACAAAATATCCTGTCTAATATGTGGTAACAACTAACTAACTTTAATATATAATATCCCGCTGTTACAAGATTTCCTGAGTAATACAATGAAATCATCTCGTTAGATTTCTTTATCTATCGGAACATTACATCTATGAATTTTCACGAATGATAAAGTAACAATGTTGATAATTTAAATAACTATTTAAAAAATTGCCAGATGTCTCAATCATTATTACCAACACGCAGTTTCTCTAGCCAGAAAGAAATTATAGTTACGAAAATGCTTTCATCACAAAGATTCTCCAAACTCTCTGAACTTAAATGAAAACAAATGATTTACTTTAAAATAAAACAATGCACAAACACCTCGTATTTCTTGAATTAAGTCCATTACAATAACCATCGCAGATTTAGCGTTCGTTGACATCGTAATGTGTTTAGCTTGAGGTGAAAATGAATCAGAATCAATAATTAACATTAAAATGTTACTATCTTGTTGTCTGTCAATGTCTAAAGCTGTTTCAACAACTTCCGTACATCAAAATGGAATTATTGTTCTTTTCTCTTACTATGAATATACGAAAATTCAATTTCTAACACTAAAATGTGCTTTTTTTTATATATATATATTGCTTTCAGGACCATTATTTAATTTTCTTTTCGATCAGTAAAATTATTCTAAATTGTGTGAATTTTATTTCAAACATTTTACAACGAACGGTCTTTCATATTGAAATTCAACAATAGTTCAGCTCTTTCCATTTGCTTTTACAATTAGTTGATCGCAATGTTTTCACTTATATGTATATCTTGAGTATAGAAAGAAAAGTTGAAACATAAAATTCAAATAAATCCAAAGAAAAATGGATTTCCGTCTACAGATTTAAAACTTCTGGTTTATCATTAAAGTTTTTCTCTTCATCTTTGTTTAATTTAAGAGATTTTCTTAGAAATTTCCATTTACTCTTTGCATGCGTAAAATGAAAGTTCAAAGAATTTATGCATGTGAAAAAATTACAATATAAATTTTGTATTAATGTTCATCAGCTTTGTGGAATTTAAATAATATTTGAAAATTGAATGATGATGATGATGATGATGATGATGATGATGATGATGATGATGATGATGATGATAATGTGTTTGTTCTTTTAAACAAAGTGTCTTTTATTTCATAAAATGAATTTTTTTTTTTTTGTGGGTAACAATAACCACTGGGAAGGAGGAGCGAAATAATACTGTCTAATCTAAGTTATTAAATCCTGAAAGACGAAAATTTAGCATTTAAATACCATATATGGGAATGAGAAATGTACCTTCCAGAGAACTATATGAATCTAATTATAATGAAAATATCGTCCTATGCAGACAGATCTCAAAAACATTTCTTTGGAAATGTAAAAATCTGTAGTCTGAGTAACTCTGCACAGATATGAATGTATGACTGTGTCTCTTACATTCTTTCGTCCTTCCCCTTCTTGTCCTTTCCCCCTCTCTCCCTCTCAGTTTCTTTTACGGAGAAACTGTAGGAGAGTGACACGAAATCAGCACCGGAAGCACAAAACAGTCATTTGAAAATTAAGTCTCACTTTTGGATTTGCCTCGGCTAAGACAAATAGCTCGGAATGACCAGGTGAACAGGAGCACTGATTTGAAAAAAGTTCACAAATAGAGAAATATGAAATACAATACTTCATCATAGATACTCTAGGTTTATTTAAACTATCTCTACTGCTTGAGAGTGTGTTGCAATTGCTAAATGACAATTAAACTATATCCATGTGAGTAGGGGAGATAATCTCAAGAATTAAGGATTCACTGAAGCTGACATGTTATTAGGGACAGGCGCTTATTATCTGAAGATAGGAGGACAGTCGTAGACACGTGCTTCTGCTTCAATAACCGTTACCAGCATGACCATTGTGTTACTTTATCTCTAACAGCCAAGGGATATAAACAGACCCTTGTGTACGTAGGTCAACTGTCAGGAAGACTGACAGTTGCTATTTACACACACACACACACAGACATATACACAGACACACACACATACACACACACACACACACACACACACACAGACACAGACCCCCCCCCACACACAAGCTGATAAATTATCTAAAGTCTTTCTTCCTCTTCCAAACAGCGAAGAAATCAATTCCAAGAAAACTTGCCATAGTATACATAGTTTGATATACACACCTTGAATTATAGAACATAAATATAATAAAAAGAAGACCAATATGATGGAAACTGTCAAATTCTTCAGACCATGTGACTATATATAACTTTAGAATTTTAATGTTATTTTGAAGAGAATATCTCATTGCAAAACGAAGGAGTGTTCTAGAAACATAATTTTTCTATTTTAGTTGGTCAGGATTGGAAATGAAAGTCTACGATATTTTAACCTCTTAGTCAGCTCTAACATATATTTATTGTTGTTGTTTAGCCCAAGGTCAGCTGTGACCTGTGATCAAAACGTTTTAAATGTGAGCATCCTGTGTTTTTAGGCTGCCTCCGCTTCTATCTAAAGAGTGTAAGGTATAATATAAGGAAAACTTGGTTGCTATTTCTACAAATTTGGGTGACCATGTAGTTGATCCCTTGTAAGCTCATAACACATTAGGACATATGTTTTTATTATGTTGTCATGTTATCTTACGTATATTGATTGCTTACAAAGGTATGAACACAATTTTTAAAGGAGTAAAGTCGATTAGATCAACTTTAGGATATTATTCTTATCGATCATGAAAGATCGGCGAAGTCAATCTCACTGTCACATGACCTACGTACATTTAGTAAACCACTTTAACACTTTTGTCATTACACCGCCATTTTCAACGCATACAGAAACAGTAACGCAAGAAAGCATAGTTTCAAGTTCAAAACGGTTCTAACCATCTTACCGCCCTTCATCAACAATCTTAGGAAATATTACTTGTTTACTAGTACATATTAAACGTACATATTAAACGTACATATTAAACGTACATATTAAACGTACATATTAAACGTACATATTAAACGTACATATTAAACGATAAGAATCTCGTCTGTGAAGAGAAACTACTAATTTTTCACTAAGAGATTTAATGAAAGATATAATTTACTTCTTTGGTTGCCCAAACTCAATGCTTCGTTATTCTGAATTCAAATCCGATCAACTCGACTTCCAATTATTGCCTTGATGGTATAATATATTCTAATAAATGGAAATAGACTAGCAGTTGGATAACTAGTTCGTGTTTATTTTAGTTCTGATGTCAATGACGTTGACTTTTCCGTTTATACCCGTCGAGACACAATTATGAAATGAAGGTGATGAGTATACAGGATTCTTTGCCAGAGCATCTATGCATTTTGATGAATCCATAATATCTCAAAGTGGATTTCTGCTGATAAGCAGTTTCTAACCATATATTTTTATATACAATATCGTAACGCAAGAAAAAGAACATCCAGAAGAGAGTGATGCGTCCTGAGACCGTGTTATTCTGAAAAGTTGAATATGGTCCGAATGAGTAATAGAGTGGACTTTGTTAAAGGCGCCTCGATTGAAACGGCGTATGAGACCTGTCCCTCCAAAAGCAAAGAAAAATGGATTTGGAAAAAGGTTTTGTATAAGACATGCAGTCTTACTGGACTCATCTACTTGATTGCGAGCAAATGATTCGAGATACTAAACAGTTTGTCATTGCTGCGACTGCAAAAGCTATGTATAACAATGAGAATAGTCGAAAGTAAAAATATATTACAATACTGCAGCATTTTTGTATCCACATATATCTACGCAAATATTATTCTAATCCATATATACGAATAATATATATGTCAAAATATATATCTATACTGCAAGGGTTAGGTAAGCAAATCAAAAGTGTATTTCGACAGTGTTTCAAGGAAACCATATGCTACGGTTAGAGTGCACCACTCAATATTTCAATCCTGATTGAAAGAAAAATACAGAATCAAGAGAGTTGATCACTTTTATCTCAAGTACCTATGGAGTAGATACAACGTGCTAACAGTATACTAATTTCATAAAACAGCAGTTCAGTGGTTTAACTATTCCATTAGTGTGTAAAACATATCAGATACATTCAAATAACTATATATATCTATCTATATATATATATATATATATACATACATATATGTATACACACACATATATATATACACACACACACATATATATGCACACGTATATGTATGTATGTATGTATGTATGTATGTATGTATGTATGTATGAATGTATGTATGTATGAATGCATGTATATGTATATATGCATGTATATGCATGTTTGTATGTCCTTGAATGGGACAGGATGCAAGTTGTCTCGCTTGTCTATGACTTGCAGGTGTTTTAACACCAGGCGAATTGATGAAAATAGATTCTCTTACTCCTGTAAGAGCAGCCTATCTGCGAACTAGCAAAACACATGCCGTGTGTATGTGCGTTCGATCGCTAGCTCCAAAAGCTTTTTTTAATTCTCTCTCTGTTTATGTCCTCGTGTTCCTTTCTGTTGAACAGCGTAGGATCGAAACGTAAAAGACTTTCTCACCTTCCCGAGCGTTAAACTAATACACCTGTTTGTTGCTTATACACCTGTCTTTTGTCTTTCTGTAAATTTCAACTATATATATATATATATATATCCTTTTTCCCTCATCTACCACCCCACAACCCTACCTCTCCAACGCACCATTCTCCAAGCTTTCCGGTGCCTCCAGTCCGACCCCTCCACCCCACAAGTCTTCCCTAGCCGACTCCTCCCCTCCTTCAAACGAGCCCACAACCTACGAGACCTCTTGGTCCACAGCTTCTTTCCCAACCCAACCTCCCAACCTGGCTCGTTCCCCTGCTCCCGCCCATGCTGTCGCACTTGCCCCTACCTCTCCAACACCACCCTCCTCACCGGCACCCATCGTCGACCCTATCACATCACCGCCTCCTTCATCTACACTTCTACCAATATCATCTATTGCATCTCCTGCTCTCTCTGCCATTCTCTGTACATCGGACAAACAGGACGCCGCTTGGCTGACCGGTTCGCGGAACACCTCCGAGACATCCGCCTCGGCAATGACACCCCGGTCTCACGCCATTTCCGCTCTACCGGTCACTCTTTGCAACACCTGTCAGTGTCATCCGGACTCCCGTTTGCGCCGTGAACAGGGATTGATCTTCTCTCTTCGCTCCTTTGCCCCATATGGGCTCAACTCTCCTCCCCACTTCACCTAACCTCCTCCCCTTGCCTCTCTCTACCTCCTCTCCTACTTCCTCCCACCCACCTCTCCTCTCTTGCTCCGACTCCTACTTCTCTTCACTCCTACTCTATTTCTTTTCTTTTCTCTTCTCTCTTACTCTCTTACTCTCTTCTCTCATACCCACCTTCCTCCTCCCCCTTCATCGTCAACCCTCCCTCATAAGCCCACCCCACCTCTACACATTACTACCGCACCTTCCCTATCCTTCTCATCCAACCCCATCCTATCCCTTACACCCTCTTCCACATACCCCACCTCTACCGCCACCCTCTGCCTACCCACCTACCCCACCTACCCCACCCTATTCCTTCTCACATACTCCCACCTCTATCCCAACCCTCAGCCTAACCCCCACCCAACCGTGCTTTCCCACGCTCACCTCCCCCACCTCCCAACACCATCACACAACACCACACTACACCATACCACACAACACATCACATCAGAACACACCACCACGCACACACCAGCACTGACCAATTCTCATCCCCACATTTTCACACCTACACATACACACACGCACACGTCAAGATCACTAGCCCTCCTTCACACGCACATACGTACTCTCTTACACACACGCGCACCTTCGTTTTGGGATCACTACGACTTTGTTATTTCCCATTCTTCTTAGCTCTCCTGTGTGACCCTTCTGTCAGACATTTGCCATGATAGATCGCTAGCCACTACACACATTTTTTTCCTCTGCTTGTTTCTCTCCTTGTTTCTTTCTGTGTTCCTTTCTGTGGAAGAGCGTAGGCTCGAAATGTTAAAGACTTTTTCAATTCCCGAGTGTTATACTAATACATCTGTTTGTTTTTTACACCACCTGTCTTCGTCTTTTGTTTTTTTGTGAATTCTCTCCCTAAACACACACACACACACACACACACACACACACACACACACACACACACACACACACACACACACATGAGCAGAAAAAATAAATAAACAAAAGTAGGTGTAAATGAATGTGTCAGAAAACGTTAGGTCAAATGGATTCAGGAACATTAGCTGTCTAAACCAATCTAATATAACATATACAGAAATAATTAAAAAAAAAACTCCTTCTTAAGAAAGACCAAGTTTAAACATAGTCGTGTCTTTAATGTAACATGTTTGAAAGACTGTTCCCAATATATACAATACGTAAACGAAATAGCAACATCATGCTTTTTGTTATTCTCTCACAATAGATGATCTCTTCATACTTTGGAAAGCCTTATAGAGTTTGCATGTTCTCCTGGATCACGTAACAGAGGGTGTTTAATGTCGATGCACACCTAGCGCATTCACTTCCACTTTACAGATATGTACGTACGAACGTACATATGTATGTATGTATGTATGTATGTATGTATGTATGTATGTATGTATACACACACACATGCATATATATTTGGAGAGACAGAGACAGACATACAGGCAGACAGATAGATAATGTACGAACACAAATGTATATATATATATATATATATATATGTGTGTGTGTGTGCGTGTACATGTGTGTTTGTGTGAGTATGTGTGTGTGTGTGTGTGTGCGTGTGTGCCATGTTAATTTTTGTTGTTTGTATGTAGTTTGCTTAATGGTAGTTTTTTTTCTTTTTATACGCAACTTTGAAATATTACGAAGAGAGATAATGAAAACTATTATATTTTCGAAAGAAACTAATTTCTCCTACAGTGAATCGCTGCCAGCATTAGTCGTCTTTCTTTCTATTTCCTATTGTTTATAGACTTTGGATAATCATCTCTTCAAACTGATTGACGTGTTACAATGAGAAATAAAAAAAATATTACATTGTCAATAACTGTTTTTAACGTTTTCAATTCCAAGGAATTTTTCTAGATTAGCGTAAAGAGGTATCAATCTTTTGAGAGAAAATACACTTCTTATCTTCAAACTATCTTGCATGTTTTCTTTTTCATGCTTTGTTAGTTCTGAGCAAATGGCAGGTCGAATGCTTGTGTAATTTTCGAGAAGAATCTAAAGACTTCAGTTAGTTTCGTGTCAATATTGTTTTAATTGTCTTTCTCTCTCTCTCTCTCTGAGCTTAGAATTTGCCATAATGAAAAGTGCAAAGCATTGTTTTCAAAGGGCAGCAGAATTCGAATTGAAATCTTTGTCATAATTCTTTGATCTTGGAAGTTAAGGATGAGGAATAGTTGTGATGTTTAGATAAGGCGACACAAGCGCACAAAAAACGAAAAACCTGTTGAAAATCAAATCTAAATGAGACTCAAACTTCTAAGGAGATCCGATATTATTATTGACAGGTAACAACTACTAAGCTCGTGACTAAAGTTTAAAAAACAAACCAATGGAACTGAATAATTTTGGGAGCACAAACGGCTAATATTTTATCGAAGTATTTTCAGGACACACAAGGTTAATTTTTCTATGATTGAGGCTGTTGTTCTCTTTAATCGCTTTCATTAAATTAAAAGTATTTCTTTATTAGATTCCGGAGAAATGGAAAACAAAGTCGAGCCCAGCGGAATTCTATCTCTTTACGAAACATTTATGATGAATTAAAGAATTTCATCAAATACTTTGCATCCTGTGGTATTTTCATTGAAAGAAGCACGTTTATACAAACGATTCATTGGTTTATACTAAGAGAAAGTCTGCCCTCCGGACGGATTTGTGCTTGTCGCATTGGTAAGGTTGTACATTACATTGTATGTATGTATGTATGTATGTATGTCGTTATTCAGTTTATATCAAGATTTATTGCCAATAAACAAAGAACTGGTTTCTAACCTACATCCAAGGCTCCTTCATTGGAATTTCAATATCAACAACACGGTATTTCTGTTTCTATGTATGTATGTATGTATGTATGTGTGAAGATTTGTATGGTTTATGTATGTATTCTCGTGCATATAGTTGCATATCTAGACATGCTCATATATATTTAAATGATAAACTTCTGTTTATCTGATATTTGCAGTTCCAGTGATGGACTGGATCTGTAGTTTTCGAATTAGCTTTCTCCTTTCTCGTTTTGAGAAGCCTAATTTCTCAAGATTGGTATTTAGGCAGTGTGTTACATATCCCAGTGCCCCAATAGTTACAGGTATAAATCTGAACTTGTATTATGGATAGGGTAACTGCAGATTTCTCAATAGTTCAGCATAGGTGTTCTCTTTTTCACTGATCTTCAGCTTCATGTTAACATCCGCTGGGCAGCTAATTTCCATAACTTTGCACAATTTCTCTTCTCTATCCCAAATCATTATATCAAGTCTGTTGTGCTTACATTTTATTGATGTCTTCACTGGTACATTCCACCAGTTTTCCCTTTTTATTATGAGTGTCCATGACTTCCACCATATTGTGGATTCTTATTTCTTTGTCCTTAAGATTATCTTTCCAACAGCTTTCATTATAGAGTGTTCTAGCTACATCATGTCTCACCGGTAGATATTACTGTGATAACATGTTCAGACAACTGCTTATGGTGTAGGTGATATCTTCAGGGTGAACTCTACAAAGTCTACATCGGTTGTCACATTTTACTGCTTTTCCTGCATCTCTATTCCCTTTGTGCATCAGGTGCTTAGTTAATATTTCCTGTTCCTGTATTGCAAATACATACCATTCAAAGTGGGTATGTATGTATGTATACTCTTTTACTTGTTTCAGTCATTTGACTGTGGCCATGCTGGAGCACCGCCTTTTAGTCGAGCAAATCAACACCAGGACTTATTCTTTGTAAGCCTAGTACTTATTCTATCGGTCTCTTTTGCGGAACCGCTAAGTTACGGGGACGTAAACACACCAGCATCGGTTGTCAAGCGATGTTGGGGGAACAAGCAAAGACACGCAACCACACACACACACACACACACACACACACACACACACACACACACACACACACACACACACACATGCATATATACGAAAAGATTCTTTCAGTTTTCGTCTACCAAATCCACTCACAAGGCTTTGGTCGGCCCCAGGCTATAGTAGAAGACACTTGCCCAAGGTGCCACGCAGTGGGACTGAACCCAGAACCATGTGGTTGATAAGCAAGCTACTTACCACACAGCCACTCCTGATACAGACACACACACACACGTTCACACTCGCACACATATAGAGACACACGCATACACACACGCACACACGTTCACACTCGCACACATATAGAGGCACACGCATACATACACGCACACACATATAGAGAGAAAAGGACAGACAGATAGATAGATAGATAGATAGATAGATAGATAGATAGATAGATAGATAAGTTGTGGACAGATATCACAGGGGTCATAAAAATGGGAAAAATAAGTATTCTGTACAATAGACTTTAACCAGCGTTACAGATGATTTTAACATAACTTTGTATACAAATATCCTCGTGGATAGAAAGTATATAGAGACAAGATGTTTACATCTGTCTGATGCATACAGTGTTGTTTAAATTCTACAGATACACTCTGTGGTGCAGAATAACACTGAAACAAAACAATTACCTTTTCAATAAAACATTGTTAACGCACCAGTAATCTATTATGAAAAGCAAATGAATTAGGACAATGAAAGTTTCAAAAGAGAGAAACAAAATATAATCGACACGGTATAATTTCAAGATAAATAATATGGAATGCATTAATACGTATTTGGGCAGACTTGAAACTAAGTATATAGACAGAGTAAATAGAATTAAAAATACATTGAGATTTGTTGCTATGTACCGTTGGGAGAATGAATATTTTAGTTGTTTTGGATAGAACACATCTCCCATGAGCGAAAACGCTAACATGTATTTTTCTTTTCTAGATTAGGCTGTGTGGTAAGAAAGCTCGCTTTGTAATCACATGGTTTCGGGTTCGATCCTACTTTGCAGCACCTTGAACAAGTGATTTCTTCTTTAGCCTCGGACTGACCAATGCTTTACGAGTGAATTTGGTAGATAGAAACCGCGTTGAATACTGTCATGTATATATTTATATATATGTATATGTATGTATATGTGTGTCTTTGTGTTTGTGTATGCTCCTGTCCAAACGCTTGACAACCGGCGTTGTTTATCTAACCGTAACTTAGCGGTCCGGCGAGACTTTAAATAATAGGTACTGGGGCCAGTTTGTTCGACTAAAAATACTCAAGGCGATGTCTCAGCATAGTTGTAAACCAATGACTGAAACAAGTAAACGATAAAAGATAATGTAAGATGAGCTACATTATTTAATATTTCCTTCCTGTAATAAAACAGTGGTGCCCCAGCATGGCCACCGCTCTCGAGCTGAAACTTGGAAAAAAATGTGAGTTGAGCGAAATTTGACTTGCATTTCTAGCAGGTTGACCAACCCTCCATTATTGGTTTTTGTCAATGCTTATTCCCTGTTAGTTTTCTGGAAATGCTAAAACATTCATAGCCAAAGGGAAATATTTTCATGTTAACATTTAATCTACTAAAGCAAGCTACAATTATATGCAGTTCTGTTCACCCAAGCGAATTTGTGTTGAAGTGCGTTATTTTACAGTTAAGTAAACCATACGAAATATCTATAATAGCATACAGTGAATAGCAATATTCATAGCGACAAAATTTGTATTACTGATGTAAAAAAAAAAAACGTTGACATGTCACAGTTCAGTATTTCTGTAACATGGATACATATTTACCCGGCAGATGTCGTGATGTGTCAGCGGTTATTAAACATAGAACCATCAAGTTGTGAATTCCGGTTCATAACATTTGATAATGTTAATGTTCAAAATGTGACACTCACAACGTATGAGGTAGGATTTATTAACATTCAAACATAAAAATATGAGGAAGGAATTTTGAGATGAATAAACGTATTAGTTTAACATAGGAGAATAGTAGAATGATTTACTTTTAACACGAGTAAATCGTTCCTTTCTTTGGTAACCTCAAACCTTAGAGAATATGTTTATCTCTCGGAAACCTAAAACTACAACTCGGTTTCATTTTCCGTTTGGCATTTCACTTCAATTATGTGGTTAATGCTCTTTCTACATCTCACCCAGGAAAACGGAATTCTCCAATTTTCCTCACTCCTCAACATGACACTATAAAGTAATAAAATATATATAATGTACATGTATATATATATATATATATATATATATATATATATATATATATCTATGTGTGTGTGTGTGTGTGTGTGTGTGTGTGTGTGTGTGTGTGTGTGTGTACGTATACGTATATATATATATATATGTATACACATATACATATATATATATATATATATATATATATATATATATATATATATATATATATATATATATATGCGCGTATGCATTCATTTGCAAGTACAGATATATAAGTTAAGTGCGTGTGTGTATGGATACATAGTCATTCATGTTACACACATATTTCAAGCAACACATACAGTAACACAACAGTAACCACAAAGTATAGAGAAGCGTATTCACTGCTATGATATATACATCTATACACACGCGTGTGCACCTTAACACCATCATAATACCACGCTATATCCCTCAAGACACAACAAAACTGCACTATCACACACGTACACATATTCACCAAACTAACCAGGACACACATATATACACTCACTCTCCACATCTACATGCAACCTCAGAGCTAATCGCATGCCTATACATATGCATACTCAGCGGAAGGCACACACGAACAATCATACGTGTTGTACACACCACTTTTTCTCTGGCAATACAAACCACCCTTCACAATAGCACAATATATTAACAGACGCAACATCAACAATCATACATACACATACATGTATACATACGTATATATATATATATATATATACATACATCGTGGCACTCCGTCGCTTACGACGATGAGGGTTCCAGTTGATCCGATGAACGGAACAGCCTGCTCATGAAATTAACGTGCAAGTGGCTGAGCACTCCACAGACACGTATACTCTTAACGAAGTTCTCAGGGAGATTCAGCGTCACACAGAGTGTGACAAGGCTGCCCCTTTGAAATACAGGTACAACAGAAACGGGAAGAAAGAGTGAGAGAAAAAGTTGTGGTGAAAAAGTACAGCAGGGTCCCCCCCCCCCCTGCCTGCGGTCTGGGAATCGAAACCGTGATCTTACAACCACGAGTCTACTGCCCTAACCACTGGGCCATTGCAATTCCACGTATATATATACATACATACATATTCACATCAGTGACATACATTATAGATAGACGTACATCTTATAACTATATTATAACACCTTGACTACGCACAAGTAACGCACACAAATGCACACAAGTAGCAAACTAGACAGACGACATGCATACTTAGCCGTACAATACACACGTATGAGTCAGTTAATATACGAACACACGTACTCAAAACTAAACAGTATTAGGGATATACACATTCACATAGCCACAGGTTACATATGCTTAACACACAAGCATGCATACAGATACTTTGTAATAATAGATTCATATATACAAGTCTCTCAATGTACACGTGCACACTAAAAGTGAAATACATACACACGGACATACATATACATACAGGAATACTCAAGATCATGCAAGATGGCTCAGATTTACTGTCTCTGTTGTACGTATGAAATCACTTTCTTTCCCCTTAACTTCCGGTCATTCTAATCAGCGGCAATTTTAAACGTTACCTGACACACTATGAAACATTATAAAACTTAATTAATGGTGACAGAAGCGGTATTAATACCGGTAGCGGCCGGTTATCTCTCGCTTGTGATATAAACACGAATGCTTATATACAGCACAAGTCCATGTTAGAGGTTCTCTCGTGGTAAATAACACAGTATTTTGTGTTCTAAAGCAACATTCACATTTAAATGGAGATAAATATTACCTTTTTGTATTAATATTGCTTCTCTCGCTATTAATTACTTTTTAACAATACCACAAGTAAATTACATTGACCTCAGTATCTGACAGGTATTTCATTTCATCCACCCAAGAGAGATGAAAGCAAAAATTGGCTTAGGTGGAATTTGAACTGAGATCATTAAGAGCCGGACTAAATGCCGCTAAGCATTTTATCGCACGCGCTAACGATTCTGCCAGCTTGCCGCTTTAACTCTATTTATTCTTGTGGCAAGAGTCATTGACACCCCTGGAGGATTGGAAGAATGGACTAGCCGAACACTTGTAAAGAGTAATAGTCGAGTACAGAGCATTTTCGTATAAAGAAGTACGTCGTTAATTCTTTATTAGACACAAAGGCCCGAAACACAGAGTGGACGGCACAAGGATAAACAGAACAAGTGGGAAAAAAAACAAGAAAGGGGTGAAAGGTGAAATTATATAAAATGAAGATGAAATGGCCACTCGAATCCCACTCTCGGGTGGTTACATTTAACTGTTTTTGTTTTCAGTTTTTATCAAATTTTCATCATCAAAAATTTTACTTACTGTATTTACTAGTTCAGAAACTATATTACGTCTTTGTAATCCACGACGGGAGGTAGGGTTTCGTATTCTACCTCCTATACTAACGAGTCAATTAGTGAACCAAATGTTTATTTTAATTTTGTATATTTTTCTCTGTCGGTTAATATGCATTTGGTGTATTCTGGTTTCACCTCAGCTGGCAATCTCACTCTGATTACCGACTTAATCTTGGTAATCATGCGTTCGATTGCCGTGTTTTTGGCGTATGTCATAATGTGAGCCTTGTGTTTTCGGGGGATTTTGTAGGTCTGTGTGTTTTCTCGCGAAGTACATCGTATGAACACATTTATTAAACCTCCGCTGCATAATTTATCTATACCAACCTGTGGCAGGATATAAAAGTGGCGACGAGATATTCGAAGCTTGCGGAGGACGCTTAAATTTTCTTTGGTATTTTTAAGAAAAAATGATTTAACATGGAAGGCTTGTTGGCTCGCGTGGTACAGGAGCAACAGCAACAACAGCAATTAAAACAACTACAAGAGTAACAACAACAATACCAACAATTACTGATAGTAATGTTGAAGAAGTCTGAAAATACTTCAGGTTCATTCTCGTCAGACAGCGTAGCAAATTCAATTGGAGAATTTATTTATAACCCAGTATCACCTGTCGCACAAAGTCAGTTCACTTTTGGGCGCTACTGGTAACGTATAACCCAGTACAACCTGTTGCATCCACGGGGACAATTGATGAAATCTGGTAGAGGTTGCGCACTCGTCAGCCAAATTACCACCAGTAAAATATCTATCATGTCCCGTGAAAAGGCGGCAGATCGGCAGAAGTCGTTGAGTTTTGCTAGATGCCGGTAAGTGTCGATGTGTTAGTTCCACGTTGAACTAGCACCGAACATATAAGTTAACATTATTCGAATTACTGTGTGTTGGTCCCGTCGCTAGAATGTGGTAAGGGTTCGATTCCCCCCCTCACAGTATATCGGATGCAGCTGTGCAGTGTTAACCAGCTAGGGGAGATGTGATGAAAGAAAAATAAATAAACAGAAAGAAGAATATTAACTTCCAACAGAAGTTAATCTCAAAGAGGGAAATATTGCCGTGAGAGTCATTGACATTCCTTGGGGTTGGAAGCGTGGTAGTCGAGTAGAGAACGTTTTGGTAGTGTCTCGAAGTACGTCGTATGAACACACTGATTAAACCTCCGTTACATAATTTATCTATACCAACCTGTAGCAGGATATAAAAATTATATTGGTTTCAAATTTTGGCACAAGGCCAGTGCTTAACTGGTACTTACTTTATCGACCCAGAAAAGATGAAAGGCAAAGTCGACCTCGACAGAACTTTATGGTATATTACCAATTATCATATTACTAATTAGTTGAATATTCTGTAACTATTTCAAGAAGGCGTTGAGGATGAAAACCCATCAAAACTAGAACTCACACGATTTTAACTTGAGAATTTTATAATCCAAAGAAAATAAAGCAAAAACGAACGAAACACGAATTAATGTTAGTTAACCCTCGGTGAAATCTAATATTCAACAGTAACACATTCTTCATTCATTCACGTAAGTTTTCTGTATCAAGATAACATTCTGTGTTGTGTTCAGATATTTTGAGTTGCAAGGTATGCGTTCTTCTCTAGCAGTGGTGGTTATTAAACGAGAGTGATAAAACGAAAAATGTTTTGAAAAGGAAAAAAGGAATCGCTGATAATTTTAAAAATCGATTCTTGAAATGACTTTCCACTTTTTGGTAGTGATTACAATACGAGCAAATATGAGAAATTATATATATATATATGTATATATATATATATATATATATATATATATATATATATATATATATATATATATATATATATATATATATATAGGTATGTCTGTATGTACATGTCTAATTATATATATATATATATATATATATATATATATATATATATATATATAGGTATGTCTGTGTGTATGGGTATGTATATATATATATATATATATACACACTGATATATATTTGTATATGTGTATATATATATGGCTATATATATATATACATGCATATACAAACGTACCTTATACACACATCTTGTTATGTGTGTATGTGGATGTCTAAAACTGCGCGTGTGCTCGGGTTTCAGTGCAAACGTATGGATATGTGTATTATAATATTTACATATGCATAATAACTCCCTTTTCTCCGCATCAATACAGGTATTGAATGAATAAGAAAATTGAAATTTAAAACCACTTTGTGTCTTTCAACAATAATTTTTCCTCCCTTCATGAGAAACCAGAAAATCCACCTACTCTTTGCATTAGATTTATATCGATTACAGTTTCAATTGAGAAATAGTACTGATTTGATGCAATAAAATTATTTTATTGCGTGGTATCTATTTCCCCCTTATTACTATGAATGAGATTACATTTTTGATTTCTCATCATTACTAATCTACACTTTGCTTGATAAATTGTTTTTAAATCTTGCTAAAATTTCTAGAACTATCCTCTCAGCCTACACATAGAAGTGAAGGCTGTTTGTCCGTTAAGTTGTCTAAAGCAAGTAGAAATTGTGACATGTTCAAGATTGCAGCTAAAGAAACATGGTCTTAATAGAATGTATATATTGATTTCTTTTGTGACATGGTGCAACCACCCAATACTGTAGAGGTGAATAAAACAGTAAATTATCACGTTAATATTTTACTTTTTATTAAGGACATTAAACGTGTAAGGAAAGCAAATTATCTTTCACTGTAGTCAGGTGTAAGGTAACATCGTTAGTGTCATGAAAGTAGGGAGCTACTTCTGAGTCACTGCTATCCCTGATTTAGCACTGATCCGGGATGCAACTCTCTCAGAAGCGTCGCGGTTATGGGTCAAATAGCTGAGGCGTTGTTGGGAGTAAGGCATGTGGCTCCTAAAACATGTCACCTGGAACACCAGTGAATGTACATATCATGATCTCACGTAAAACAGAACCTCTTCAGAGATTCGCATGGACGTCTGTGATCACCAGCGCCTGTGGCAATGACACATGAAGATATATGTGTGTGTGCGTGTGTGTGTATGCATGCGAGTGTGTGCATTTATATATACTCTATTTATCAACACACACACGATGTCGCTTGGGCGAGCATACATGGTTGCCAACATTTTCGAATTTATAAACTAGAATATCATACTGATGAGGAAATGAAGGTTTTTACTATTCTGATCCAGAAACGCGTCTATGAATAACAAAGACTGGTTAGTTTCGTTGTTTTTCTTCTTGTATTGCCTTTGTGAGTTACAAGTATTGCTATCTGTTCGAGTTTTAGCACTTTAACTGCTATTTCTGAATTTTGGTATGTGGTGAAGCAACTGTTGCTAATCCCTTAATTATGTTTATAAATTTAAAAGAACTTTTAAATAAGTTCTTTACCGATAATGGTTTTTACATATCGAAGTACTTGGTAAAAATTATTAATTATTAGTTTATTAATAAATTAATAATCCTTTACCCTTTTATTTGTAATATGTATATATATGTATATACATATATGTTTATATATATGTATATGTATATATATATATATATATATATATATATATATATATATATATATATATATATATATATATATGTGTGTGTGTGTATATGTATATATATATATATGTGTATATGTATATATGTATATATATGTATGTATGTGTATATATATATATACATGCATGTATGTATATATATATTTGTACATATATGTATATATGTATATTTGTGTACATGTATATATATATATATATATATATATATATATATATATATATATATATATATATAAAATTATAATACAGGGTATCTAAGAGATACCGCCACACTGAAAAATAGCAGTCAAATCTTGACTCTAAACCACAATAAATGTCCACATAGTACAAGGAGCGAAGACTTAGATACCCTGTATTATAATTTTAAATAATTATTACCTTTGATGGTTTTTATTCCCATGCTGGCCACTTGATAAAATCAATATTTTAAATATCGATCTTGTCCTTATTTATATAAATTTGGGTTGTCAGTGTATTTACTGCGCTGATATTCTGTCCGTATCGCACGAGGAGTTTTTAGGCGGGCTATTTAAGCTAGTCGTGTACATACGTGCATATATATGCGTGTATACGTCCGTATATGTAAGTATACTGTTTATATACATATATTTGTATTTATGTGCTTGAGTATATTCCACCGATGAAGGCAAAGCATTATTTATGCAAAGCCAGAAATCCGGGATCTGGAATTATCCAGTTATTTTTACTGGTTTATTTTGTCTTCGTCTTCGCTCCTTGTGCTATATGAACATTTATTGTGGTTTAGAGTCAAGATTTGACTGCTATTTTTCAGCGTGGCGGTATCTCTTAGATACCCTGTATTATAATTTTAAATAATTATTACCTTTGATGGTTTTTATTCCCATGCTAGCCACTTGATAAAATCAATATTTTAAATATCGATCTTATATATATACATGCATGTATGTATATATATATTTGGATATATATGTATATATGAGTATATATATATGTTCATCTACGTCGTCAATAAATTTTAAAATTACTTAGCTCCTCCTGCGACAGCATTGTTTTCAAAGCCATCATTCATGAACCCCACCAAGAAATTGTTGAAGATACTGGCGGAAAGAAACGCATCAGCTCTGGTGGACTCCTATGATGATGTAGAACTACATCGTGATGGTGCTTTGTGCGTGTTCTACACTTGTTGCTTTGATATAAAATTGTTGCGTATTATAAGTCGAATTCTGTTCCACGACGAATTATATATATACGTATATGTATATATATATATGTATATATATATGTATATATATATGTATATATATATATATATATATATATATATATATATATATATATATATATATATATATATATATATATATATATATATATATATATGTATCTATATATATATATATATATATATATATATATATATATATATATATATATATATATATATACAGATATAGAGCAGGGATTTGCCAATTAGTAATAAAATTAATAATTAACAATTTTGCCAAGTAGTTCAGTATGAAAACATTTATACCTGCCCTTTATCTGTATATTTATATTGGTGTCTCTTATTGGATGGTTAAACTGTAACCCTTTTATACGGGACTTTCTATGCGGGACTATTTGTGACGCACATGGAATAGATTCTTGGGGTGAAGTGTTTGAACTTACTAGCCGATAAATTTTGTGAATGCCTTCCTCATGTGTTTTTGATGTCGCATGGTCAAATTCCCATGAGTATATAGACACTTTCAAATTTATCGTACATCATGCTGATAATCGGAGAAGAGTAGCTTTATACTCTTAACCGTGAAACGTCGTACATGATTAACTAAAGGCAAGTTTGTTTTTGCTTTTCTCTTCTGTTTTTGTTCTGTGTGTGCCATAAATATCGCCATCCGTTAGAGAAAAAATTTGTAGTTTGGAATCAGTAGTTCTTTGACTGCTATTTCTAAATTTTCAGTATGTTGGTGAAGCAACTCATGCTGATCCCTATATATTTATGATTATATATATATATATATATATATATATATATATATATATATATATATATATATATATATATATATATATATATATATATATGTATATATATATGTATATATATGTATGTGTATATATACTTATTCTTTGTAAGCCTAGTACTTATTTTATTGTTGTCTGTTGCCGAACCGCTAGGTTACGGGACGTAAGCACACCAGCATCGGTTGTCAAGCGATGGTGGGGCGACAAACACAGACACACAAACATATCCATATATATATATATATATATATATATATATATATTTATATATATTATATATATATATATTTATATATTTATACGACGGGCTTCTTTCAGTTTCCGTCTTCTAAATCCATTCACAAGGCTTTGGTCGGCCCGTGGCTCTAGTAGAAGACACTTGCCCAAGGTGCCACGCAGTGGGACTGAACCAGGAACCATGTGGTTGGTAAGAAAGCTACTTTCCACACAGCCACGCATGCGCTTAACTTGATATACTTATTACCAATGAACACATGTCTTACTTCAACGATATAAATATCCATAGAATGTACACAAACCTGTTTTTCTCGTGGAAAGAACACATTATCTATACAGTCATTGACAAACGGTCTAACGATGAAAGATTGTCCTGAACGGTCGCTGAAGCTGCTAAAAATAACAACGAACTATCACCTTATGTTACAAAGGCATGGAGATATCAAAAATACAATTCTGTTTACATTATGCTTAGAAAAAATGGGATGGTTTCGCCCAGAAAAAGCTTTGATCATAGTTTGGATAAAACAGAGCTGATCTGCGGATATTAAGAACTAGCTTTTCAAAAAAGTTTGGTATATTTATCTTTGTCAGATAGGTAGGTAAATAAGTAGATGGTTGTAAAGAGGAATATATGTTTAGGAACAGATATAGATAGAAGGAAAAATCTATTGACCGTCGATATACGAATGGATAGAATGAATAATAAATTGATACAGAAGGATAGCAAAAGTTGTTTTAGAATGAAAGCGAAAGGTTATGAGATTTCAATGCAATAAGTGCGACAGAGAAAGATGTTGTTTTAAATTCTTTTTCTGGTTTCAGTTAATGAATTTTAGCCATGTTGTGTTATCACCCCGTCTTCAGGTTTTAGTATTTTCTGCACTGATTTTGAACCCGAACTTGGAGATACTTTTTCAAGATGGCAAATTAATTGAACTAATCCATCCTTGCTTCCTTCTGTTCATCTATGTCGTCAGTAAATCTTAAATTTACTTAGCTCCTCCTGCGACAGCATGGTTTTCAAAGAAATCATTCATGATCCCCACCAAGAAATTGTTGAAGATACTGGCGGAAAGAAACGCATCAGCTCTGGTGGACTCCTATGTTGATGCAGAACTACATCGTGATGGTGCTTTGTGCGTGTTCTACACTTGTTGCTTTGATATAAGTCGAATTCTGTTCCACGACGAATTTCAGCAATAGAGCATCACGCAAGGATTTATCTTTATCTCTTATTTGTTTCAGTCATTAGACTGCGGCCAAGCTGGAGCCCGATCTTGCAGCTATTTAGTCGAACGAAGTAACCCAATTACTTACATTTTTAGACCTGGTATCTATTCTGTCGAATTCCTTTGCCGAAGCGCTAAGTTAATGGGACATAAACACACCGGTTGTCAAGTGGTAACGGGTCAAATACAGAGACAAAGACCACACACACAGAGATACGTACACACACACACACACACACGCACGCACGTACGCACGCACGCACGTACGCACGCACGCACGCACGCACGTACGAAATCACAGAAGGCGGGATTATTTCAGTTTCTGCCTACAAAATCCATTCAAAAGGCTTTGGTTGGCCCGAGAGTATAGTAGAAAGTACAAGCAATGGAATTGAACACAGACCCATGCGGTTGAGGAGCAAACTTCCTACCACACAGCCACGTCTGTGAATACATGGCATTAATTTTCGCAGAGTGGGTGAAATTTGAAGAATTGCTCAGCATTGATTCTACCTCTGTAGAAGTCCGCTTGATAGTCGACTGGAATGTTTTTTCCTAAATGCCCCAGTCTCTTCAGGACGATTCGCAGCATTATCTTGCCAACAGTTTCATCGAGATCTCGAGCTGTAGAAATACAGAGAAAGATAGAAGTGCTGGAAATGAGATATTACGACAAAAGCTTAGGCATCTTGTACTTGAAGAGCATCTGAAGCGGGCAGGCCCATGAAGCCAGATAGCATCACATTGGGCACCGTGAAGACCTCACAACAGTGGAATAGATTAGTAGGCATTAATAGTCGAGCATGGTCACAAGTTTACGCTCTCTCTCTCTCTCTCTCTCTCTCTCTCTCTCTCTCCCCCTCTCTCTCTCACACACACACACACGCATATATATGTATATATATATATGTGTGTGTGTGTATATATATAAGTATATATATATATATATATATATGCAATGTATATATATATATATATATATATATACACACACGCCAGCATTTCGAACACCTTTCATCTACTAAATACCAATTCAGAAAATATGTATCAACCTCAGGCCACCGTAGATGACACGTGTACAAAGTTCCACGTAGTAAGATCGAACCCAGAGCCAATTGGTTGCGAAGATAGATATTTAAAGATAGAAACGTAGACTATGTGCGCAAACGAGTTAACTACGCAGATGAACTGCTTATCAGAGAAAGAATTAATAAAAAGCTAATAAGAAAAGAGATGCAAAAGGAAAATGAAATAAAACCTAAACATTAGCTCAAGTTCAGAATAATACACTCGCTTTTATCGCCTACTCCCTACCTTTTCTTGCTCTGTCTGAATGTTATCTATAACCCATATGACCTTCGATTTATTGGAACTAATACATTTCAGAAACCTTTGTCCTTTCTGATGCATGACTACTCCCAAGCTGCCATGAACTTAACCAGTTGTAACTCTACTAAAAATTTACCTTCAAATTCAGCTGCTTGCCATATCAGTTTATATAATTACGAATATTGCTAGAATATTAAGACACGTAAGGCCTTGAATTCCTGTTTGTGTTCGGTGGTGTTATGGTGTAATGTATGGCATGAGTCAAGCGAGTTTAATGTTGTGTGTATAGCATTTATAATGATGGTAACGTTGGTATTTGAGGGGTGAGGGTCATTGATGTAGAAGATGATGGTGACAGGTCAAACTGGTGTAACATTACAATAATTTATTGAATTCCTTTTTACGGTCTTGTTCAGGTTTCTTCAGTGTCAGGAACAAGATTCTCTGTTCAAAACGAAATCAATAAACAACCGAATGAGAATAATTCTGTTCTTTCTTGTATGATTTCTGCAAGTAAATGCCACGTTCTTTGTTATTTCGTACTTTAACAACTTTGGCAGAATATTTATTTAAAGATATCATTTGAAATGTCTTATAGAAAATTTCTGATCAGCAGTTCTTTGAATTTTAGCATTTCATAATATTTCAAATGAGGTAACTTCTTCCATACAGACAAGTAATCAAATAATTTTTAATGGGAATTATTGATAAAATACAAAAGTCCCGTGTCTTCTGAAAGATGGTATTGAACATTTTAAACCTGAGTCGTCAACCTAAAATCCTAGCCATTGGTTAATTCTTTGAGGCAGTCTACTTTATTCCCAGTAGAATACTAACTAAAATAGACCTACGTTCAGATGCATTCTAGCTATGATCACTTCGTCTTTTTATGTCTGGTATTGAGTATCTAGGACTGCATTGTCTAATATCGGCTTCCTTTTTATACGATGATTTGTAATTTGAGGTTGCTATTCGAGCAACCATACAGAAGCTATTTCCTTGATGTGGTGGTAGAGATGTGGTGGTAGAGAGTATTCCATCGAAGAAAAACTAAAGTACTCTCAAGCAAACAATACTTTAGTTTATCTCCGATGGAGTACTCCTCCCCATCGCTCTCTCTGTCTGTCTGTCTCTCTCTCTCTCTCTCTCTCTCTCTCTCTCTGTAACTCCTTTTTAAGCAGCAAAAGTGCTGACAATCACTTAATATGATTTACTAAGGAATAAAACAAAAAGGATGCTTATGGAAGGTGAAATGTGATGTTGGGACGTTAATTTATTTCCAAACGATAAAGATGCGATTCCTACTGGGCAATGATTTGCTTCCTCATTCTATAGCGTTCGTTAATTTTCTGCTTTGCAATAAATACGGATTTCTTCTAAAAATACACTACTTCAAATAATTACTTGAGTAGCTAATTTACATGAGAGAAGACTGTGAAGCTTGCATAATGATAACTTTTCATTCGTCGAAGCTTCACAATGTATTCTCCGCCTAAAGGCTCACAGTAACGTGTACACTGTATGGCTAAATATAATTATTTTAAAAATTTATTTTTAACGTAGTATGAGATTAGTTCTTAATTACGGATTGCTTCTGTTGTAATTTGAAAAAATAAAGTCAAAGATTAACACATATGGTTAAAAAGTTCGCTTTGGAATCACGTGGCTTCAGGTCCAATTCCACTGCACAGCACCTTGGGTAAATACTCTGAATTTGGTTGACAGGATCTGTGTGGGAGCCCGTCGTGTAAGTATTTATATACATACGTGTGAGTGTGTGTGTGTGTGTGTGTGTGTGTGTGTGTGAGTGTGTGTGTGTGTGTGTGTGTGTGTGTGTGTGTGTGTGAGTGTGTGTGTGTTTATTTCCGACCATTTGATAATCGGTTCTCCTTTCCTTGCGTTGCCGCAACATAGAAGTTCTACATAAGACATCAATGAAATCAGTACCAGACTATTAAGAAATATATACTGAGGTCAAGTAAACTCTTCAAATGCGGTGCCCCAGCATGGCCATAGTCCAATGACTGAAACAAGATAAAAGATATGGTGAATATAAGTGTTTGAAGAATATCCAAGTTTTATAATTATATAATTGGGACCCATAGAACAAAGCTTTATATTTCGTGTAGGTCAGGTTACCTATAGTTTAGATAACAGTAGAGATTTACTGCTCTATATGACTACTTTATTATTCTCTTTATTATTAAGCTGATTAGTCAACCATCTTTCTTCCTGCTAGAGAGTAATAACCTTAAATGATGAACTGTATTAATGAGAAAATCCGAACAGATTAACTTTTCTAATGCTATTAGTTATTCAGCCAGTAAGCTGACTCGGTTTTCTTATGTTACGAATCTTTCCGTTGACTAAAATATGGTATTCCAATATCTATAAGAAGAAACTCACAAATGACTGATGGGAAAAAAAGTCTAAATTTATTTAGAGACTAGGTTAAACAAGCATAATGCGATATTCATTCCAATAACTTTTTAAGTTTATTTAGAAATTAGAGCTAGCACTGATTTCTATAGAAAAATCTGTAGAAATAACTTTAAAAAAGTGATTGAATAGCACTGCTAACAAAGGTGGGACACAGTATTGGATTACAAGCCTTGTATACAATTGGTCGTATATTATGGTTGCATAATGAAATATGGTATCCCTACCAGCAGTTAATCTTTCAAATAAATATACTTGCCGTAATTGACCACACGACATTATGATTCTTTCCAAGACAAAGAGTCATAATGAGGCATTTGTTTCTTAATGATGTCGCTTCCTTTACGGTATCGAATTACCATCTGAGTTCAAATCCCGTCGAAGTCAGCTTTATTTTTCATCCTTAGGAGGTCGAAAAGAATGATGAAGTGCCAGTCAAGTGTCTGGGTCAATGGAATGGATTAATCAGCTCCCATTAAAATAACTTGTGCCAAAATTTGAAACCGTTTTAGCGTCAAATTCCTGACAATAAAGACAGGCATGTATGTGTAGGAAGGAGTTTTGCTTCCCAACTACATGCTACCAGATTCAGCCCCTCTGCACGACACTGTGATCAAATGTCTTCTACAATATCTTCGGACCGAGCAAAATATTGTGACTGGATTTGGTAGACGGAAACTGAAAGAAGCGTTGCTAAAGTCTACTAATTGTATCTTATCTTTTATTATTTCAACTATTAGACTACAGCCATGATTGGATCACTGCCTTGAAGAATTTTAGTCGAACAAATTGATCCCAGTACTTAATTTTTATTTTTAAGCCTGGTATTTATTCTATCGGTCTCTTTTGCCGAACCGCTAAGTCACGGAGACGTAAACACACCAGCACCGGTTGTCAAGCGGTGGTGGGGTACAATAAACACAGACACAATCGCGCACACACACACACACACACACACACACACACACACACACACACACACACATACGACGGGCTTTTTTCAGAGAGAGAGGCACAGAGAGAGGGAAATACATGGAGAGAAGTATAAAGGGAGAGAGAGAATAAGAGAGATAAATAGATAGACATATATATAGAGAGAAAGAGGATGAGAGCGAAAGTTCAACCACTAATCGGCTGGTTTCTCGTTCTAGCAGAGTAGACTGGAGTAACGTCTTGCTATATATATATATATATATATATATATATAAAGCAAAGTTTGAATACAAAGGAAACGTAATTTGCATAATGATTTAACTCTAAATTACAAGTTTGACTTTTTATACGGTAATGGATATTCTATTGGATTACCTATTTGCACACACACACACACACGCACACACATACACACACACACACACACACGCACACACACACACACACACACACACACACACACACACACACACATATATATATATACATATGTATGTATGTACTTATATATATTTTTATAGCAAATTAGGTCATTTTCATTATTATTATAATAAAGTATTTTCAATGGATCAGTTTTGAGCTCTCATTTAAATCGAAATATATATATATATACACACACCCATTTCCTTATAGAGCATTGACAGCAGAGAAGTAATCATTTCATTTTTAAGTGATTATATGTAAGGTGGTGAGCTTGCAGAATCGTTACCGTGCTGGACGATGCATTAAGCGGCATTTACTTCTAGCACTTTGCGTTCTGAGTTCAAATTTCGTCGAGGTCGACTTCACCTTTCATCATTCCGAGTTCGATAAAATGAGTACCAGTCATGTACTGGAAGAGGTGGGGGTGGTGGTGATGTAATTGATTTCTCTCCCTCCTCTGAAAATTGTTAATCTTGAGCCAATATTGAGAAAAGATTACAGATAGAGATGAAGACGACGAGCTAGCAGAATCGTTAACGCACCGAACAAAATGCTTAATGGCATCTCTCTCAGCGTTACGTTCTGAGATCAAATTCCGCTGAGGTAGACTTTGACCTTCGCCTTTTCTGGGTTACTAGAATAGGTATCAGCTCAGCTTTGGGCTCAATGCAGTTGACTAACTCCCTCCCCCTAAATTCCAGGTCTTGTGCCTATAGTAGAAAGTATTGTTACTCATTTTGGTGGACAGCACCGTTGAGCAAGCTGTGTGAAACTGGTTTCGATGTTCGATTTCAAATATTCCTCGTTTTACCTAACTCGCAGTGCTAATGCGTCTGAAAAGGCATAAAGGTAATTCCTCCTCACTCCTTTCTCGTGTACAATTTCCATACTTCATAGAAAGGAACTTGGTTCATTTTACAAAATTACAACTGGAACAATTATGAAAATATACAAGCAAGCAAATAACGCAAATTAAAATATTATTTTCCTCAATACTGTTTCGAAATTTAACACAGTAATAGAATTTTTTGAAAAAATAGAGAGAGAATAATGCAAATCAATGCGCAAGAAAAATCAGATTAGTTCTTTTTTTTTTTCTTCTTTCCCTACTGAAATTTCCATCAGAAGACGTCAACTGTTGAACTTAATACATTTTCCATTTCTCTCTTCTTTTAACTTTATATTCATTCTTCCATTAAAAAAAAAGTTCTTTACAATTCTTTCTGTTTGCCTATGCGTCTCCCCACCTTTCCGTGTATATATGTATGTATATATATATATATATATATATATATATATATATATATATATATATATATATATATATATATATATATATATATATATGTTTGTGTGCGTGTGTATACAGATACCCATATATATATATATATAAACAGATGCCTACACACACATATATATACACACACACAAACATATTCACACATACATCCCCACCTCTCTCTCCCTCTGCCCCTGTTTCTCTATTGTGCATTTTCTGTTTTAGTCCTACTTAGTTGTCTAGCTACGTGTCAACTTCAATTTGTATTTTAATTTCATATTTTCTTAGACTCTATTTATTTTTCAATAACTTATCGAATTTCTGTCAGTTTTCATAGTGTATATTTTTCAGCTAATTGTCAATTGAAGGTTGGCAAAACAATTCAATTTTGCCAACATTATATGCCACACACAGTGAATAATGCTAAAGCTGTAATAATATATTTCGCCTAAAATTAGCCACAGCTATTAAATTGGCTATAGAAATAGGGACATACGTGATTGATCTTTCCATATATTTCTATATATTGTATGAATAAAATCTAATCTCCTGCAACAGCAAGAGATTAAATTTTATTCTCTCAATCAGATATTAATACAGAAATAAACGGACAAACAATATGCAAAGTGAATATTTTAGTAAAATGCTAACATCAGCCGAGCGGCGAGTGATGAACGAATGAATCTCTTTACAGTTTAAATAGCTTTAATTTCTTTTTTTGATATGCACAAAGCTACTATTGTGTAAGAGTGAGGAACGAATTGAAAGTGTGACGTTTACAACTTCCAGTATTTACAAACTGTGAAAGTCAATAATTTCTTACACTCACCACAAACAATGTCACCAATTTGTACTGGAGTCAGTGGACTCAGATTAATGACATGCATAATACGATACAAGAGCAGGCATGGTTCTGTGGTTAAGTAGCTTGCTTTGAAACCGTGCTGTTTCAGTCCCAGTGCGCAGCACCTTGGGTGATGTTTTTTACTAAAATCCCGGGCTGACAATTGTTTTGTAAGTGAATTTGATGGAAGGAATCTGTAAGTTAACCATATCTATACTTATACTCCTTTGTGTGTATGTGTGTAAGTGTGTTCACGCGCACGCATACCTTTGTGTTTGTCCTGCCTACCGCCTGACAATTGGTAACCTAGCGGTTCGGCAAAACTGTCCAACAAGATAAATACCAGACTTAAAAAAACGTAATTCCTAGGGTCGATTTGTCCGGCTACGCCCTTCAAGGCGGTGCCCCAGCATGACCGCTGTCCAATGACTGTAAGAAGTTAAGTGAAAAAAAAAAAAAGAAATGAACACAAACAAGTATTTCCATGACATGCGATGAGAAATAAGGAAAAGAACACAAAATAGACACGATCAACCTGAGATTTTCAAATTTTAGAAAAAGATTTAAAACGATTTGTTGGAATGCATTTAGCGTGGCATCGTACAGTCTTTCTCACTCTCTACTCAGTTGAACAGATGAAAAGCAATAACCAAACGAAAACAAAAACAAATTATTCTTCTCCTACGTAATGCACTGTTTTAACCTCTTAACATACAAGTATCTTTCGATTTCCATACAAAAAATATCATATCCTTTTTATTATTTATTTTAAATCTGTATTTAAGGAAGAATAAGTACACAAATTATTTTGGATCAGTTATGATTTATTATGAAATTACTGACAGAAATGATAGTTACTGAAAGTTAATGATAGAAAAGGAGAATAACGTCATGCACGAAGTATTTCGCGTTAGAAATAAGTGACAGATACCTCAGGGTACAGTGAACATATATTTTCGTTCAAATATGTATTTACTAGACATCTCTGAACAACAATGCACGGCATAATATGTTAAGAGGTTAATGCAACGCGTTTTCTTATTTTAGTCTTTATGAGAACTCAGCACTGAGTGACACTTATAGTAGAAACAGCTGTAAGCTAATGTCAATGATTGCGTAAGTTTTGTTCTTTCATCACTAACCGTCATTAGGCTGTGTAGGGATCTGAAGTTCCATCACCTGGTTGTCATTATCGCTATGCCTAAACACCCTTATAACATGCACGCACACACACACACACACACACACACACACACACACACACGCACACACACACACACACACAAATTGATTGATACATACACACATGTAGTAAGTGAGAAGGGATCAGATAATCCAGGACAGCACTCCTGCGAGTGGGGTCTATCTGGTATTATACGAAGGAGAATTTATCTAAGAGAAACATCCATGTCTACACACACGATGTTTAATTTGTCTTCCATACGTTATTCAAACAACTGTAAAACATCGAACAGACTTCATTTACACTCACACACTCACACTCACACTCTGTGTGTGTGTGTGTGTATGTGTGTTTCTGTGGATGTGCGTGTATTTGTGTATGTGTGTACATGTATGTACTTAGAATAAGTTTTTGAAGGACGAGAGAAGTCAAATTAATGTTACATACATTTCGATGCACGGCCACTGGTTTCGTATTACATACAATAATAACACTGCGCAGCAAAGACTTTGCTACTGGGGTAAATGTATGTGTTATAGACTAAATCGAGGATGTCGATTCCGAATCCGCACTCAGAATTGTTCTAACATGTCAGGATTTTGAGTTATGTGCATGCGCAAGATAAGATTATACTTTCGTTTAGATATCGGCCGTAATATAAAATTTCTTAAAATAAAAGCCGTCTTCATTCAAAATGAAAGAAATTACAGCAACATAACAAACGATAAGAAAGTTCATTATTTAGCTTAGCAATAGAAGGCGCTGACGTATTGTGTGCACACGCCAAATACATCAGTTTGTTCTTGGTAACTCTCAGTGTTGTTTGCGCTGCCATCACATTTGGCATGTGTATCTCTCGCTCTGCGTGATTACTGTTTTAACTGTGTTCATTGTGTTAGATCATGAATAGGAGAGGTTGTGTCAATCACCCAGACAACTTTTGTTATGTCTGTGGAAAATTTACTTCGTGTGACCAGCTGAAGAACATTGCCACAATATTAAAAACTGCCTATAAATATTATTTCAGATGTAAAGTTGGGGACCAAGACAAGAGATGGACACTTCATATATGCTGCACCGTGTGCTACTCAGAGCTTACACAGTGGCTGAATGGAAAACGGAACGGAATGCTTTTTGCTGTACAAATGGTATGGCGTGAGCCAACTACTCATGTCTCTGTTACTTTTGCATGACTAATATTAGTGGGTTCTCAAAGAAAACCAAAGCAAAAATTGTGTATGCTGAGTGTAAGTCGGCTCTAAAACCGGTTCCACCTGACTTCGAGAACCCTGTCCCAGTTCCCCTCTCACATGATTCTTTTGAAGACCTTGACTCGTCGCACGATGAACACCTTGATTCTCCTATCCACGAAGAGTACGTAGTTGATTCTATGAAAAATGAGCCGCGCTTGTTTAATCAAGATTTGAATGATTTAGTAAGAAACCAAGAGTTGTCAAAGGAGAAGGCAGAAGTTTTGAGATCTAGACTACAGCAACAGAATTTCCTACAGCGAAGTACGAAAATGTTCATTTTCCTTTATCGCCTTGAAGGCTTATCTATCTTTTCTAAGTCAGAAAATAATGCTTGTTTCTGTACTGATGTTAATGCACTCATGCAAAAACTAGGACATGTGCATGTGGCTAACGAATGGAGATTGTTTATAGATTCGAGTAAGGTTAGCCTCAAAGCTGTATTGTTACATAATGGTAATGAAAAACCTTCCATTCCTGTGGGTCATGTTGTCGGTATGGAAGAAACTTATGAATCGTTGGAAGTCATTCTGAAAGGAGTTAATTACTCAGTTCATAAGTGGAATATTTTTGGTGATTTAAAGGTGATTTTCATCCTCCTAGAACTGCAGCTGGGATATACCAAAATTATGTGCTTCTTGTGTGTTTGGAACAACCGCGACAACAGCAATCATTACACTGTAAAAGACTGGCCTAAAAGAGATGAGCACATAGTTGGTCGATACAATGTGCAGCATATGCCACTGGTAGACCTCAAAAGGTCTTCTTTTCACCCCTTCACATCAAACTCGGCCTCATGAAAAACTTTGGAAAAGCAATGACGCACGATGGTTGTGGTTTCCAGTACCTAAAAGTAAAATTTGGTGCAGAGAAAAGTGACGCAAAACTGAAAGCAGGCATTTTCATTAAACCTGCGATCAGAGAATTGATGTCTGATAGCAAATTCAGAGGTAAACTGAACCAAGTTGAGCTGACGGCATGGAATTCCTTCGTGTTAGTTGTACAGAACTTTCTTGGAAATTATAGAGCTGGAAACTATGCTGATTTAATAAACAACATGCTAACAGTGTATGAAAGAATGAGATGCCGAATGTCCCTTAAAATGCACTTCTTGCATTCTCATCTCGATTTATTTCCAACGAATCTTAGTGCAGTTAGTGATTAGCATGGTGAGAAGTTCCACCAGCACATATTTGAGATGGAAACGATGTATTAAGGCCGGTTCAATCCACACATGATGTGTGACTGCTGCTGGTTCCTACAACGGGAGAATAGCACGGTGCATAAACGCAAGAGCAAGTGTTTCAAACATTTCTGAGCTGAGCGTATCAAAAATAAAGACAGTATTCCCTTAACATAAATATACTATGTATCATTAAATTATAATATTATTTCCTTTGAATTATGCGCATAACTCAAAATCCTGACGTGCTACAACAATTCCGAGTTTTGATTCGGAATCAGTGTACTTGATTTAGTTTAGTACAGCACTATTTGTCTAGGTAGCAGACAATAATTTTTTTGCTGTAGCCCAGTGTTATATAATGTTATGTATTAAATCTAGAGGCAATTAACTTCGTCAGACATTCTTATTTTGACTCACAACTGCATATAAACGCGTAAAATCGACTTCCCATATGCACTACTTTCTGAGATACTAGAGGATACATTCTGGCTGCAGTGAAAGGAAATGGCTTTAAGCTGATATTTGAAACTGCACCGATAAAGTTATGTTTGTTGAATGCTTGTCACGAGAGAAGTTTGCATTAAAGCTGAAATTTAATAACAAAAATATTAAATATTTAAGAAATAATAATAATAATAATAATAATAATAATAATAATAATAATAATAATAATAATAATAATAATAATAATAATAATAATAAATTTACTATGAATCTTTCGTGTATCTTTTTTTTTATTTTTTGTCTATGCTGATTGTAAATTTTAGTTCACTTGTCTTCAACAACATGAACAACAACCTCAATCAGATCAACAACTATAACTATAGCAATAACTACACAGAAATTGTTTCCAAACATATTTTATTTTAAATGCACAATTTTTCAATGATTAAAAATAACATTTTAAAGAGATTTAATATATTTCTATTTTTATAAACTGATTTATGGAAATAGTCACTTAAGTAACCCAATCGCTTTTACACAGCATTCAGTTAAAATGTACAAGACAGCAATGTCTCAACGTGTATCAACATACGCATATGTATGTGAGTGTGTGCGTGTATGAGTGTGTGTGCATTTGTGTGTGTGTTTATGTGTATGTGTGCATGTGAATGCATGCATGTGTGTGTGTGTGTGTGAGTTTGTGTGTGCACATGTTTGTGTGTGGAGAGCAAATCAGAGGATCAGTCATCACAATTTCCAATAGCACTGCAAATAAATACTACAGACAGAAGATCTTCAAGTAGCATAATGTTTACTTGCGGAAGGCGGCGGAAAATTCAACGTGTAATGTTTTATAAATGTTCTTAATTCAATTTTGATGCATAAATGTATAAATCTTCATGACATTGTTTTCATTGTGTCAAAAATTTCTACTATGTCTTCCATTTCCTTCCATAATGGAACGTATTACAAGCGTAACGCTCAAACACATGTCGTTACAAGCAGAATAATATTATATAGATTATTGAATTAAGGCGTCTTGCCAACTGGAATAAGAGACTGAACGTTGGACAAAGTGCCTTCAGTAATTTAGATATAAATTCCAATCCCGGCGAGGTAATCTTTGTGTTTTATTTACTAACGAAAGAAAGCACACGACTGAGATACTGGAGGTTGACTAAATGGGTTATATTCATCATCGAAATTTGTAATTTTATGCAGATGTAAAAAAAAAAAAATTATTATTACTGAAGGGGTGAGGATGGATCTTTTGTTGTTGTTGTTTAGTTCCTGGTCAGCTCAAACGCATTCCAGTAGGACTTGTGGATCTGTAATTCTAAATGTATAGCTCCACTATATAAAACGGTGGGATGTAACTTGTGTGAAAATTGGCTGGTATTTCTAGCCGGTCGAAACGTACCTACTGCAGTAGATTTAAGGAAACGGTAGAGCACAGGCCAAAGTTGTATGACATATATTGAGCAAGCTTTTCCTCTCCGACCTGATCAGCATCTGCACAAAAATGTTATGAAGGTACTGCTTCCCAATGAGATATGACTTGATAATAATTAACTACTCGATATCCGTAGGATATCAAATGGTTAAATGAATATATACACCTCTCATACCTCCTAACTTTTTATATTAGAAAGAAAGAAAGAAAGAAAGATGCATACAAATGTGATAGACATAATAATTGAAGGAATCCTAGTAGAGAAGAATGTT
>NC_142928.1:134543894-134571394 GCF_046866305.1 Octopus bimaculoides
ATTCCTTTTACATTCAGAAGACTACAATTCCCCCTTCGTGTGACTTTTGCCATGTCCATAAACAAATATCAGGGTCAAACACTGTCTGTAGCTGGTCTTCTCTTGGAAGAGCCCTGCTTCTCACATGGACAACTGTATGTTGGCTGCTCAAGAGTGGGCAGCAACAAAAAATCTATTTGTATATGCTCCACAAGGGAAAACAAGGAACATAGTTTACAAGGAGGTGTTATAATCACAACAGCAAGAAAGTATGTACATGATCACCTTCTTTTACGAAACTTCATTGACTTTCATATATTTATATTGATATACATATATATACGTGTGTTTGGGTGCGTGTGTGTATATACATCTCTATATATAAAGATGATGAGTAGTCTAGACGGCGTTTTTAGATTTCATTATTCTCTTTAACCCGGGCAACGCCGGGTATTTCTGCTAGTATGTAATATATATATGATATATATATGATATATATATATATATATATATATATATATATATATATATATATATATATATATATATATAATATATATATGATATATATATATATATATATATATATATATATATATATATATATATATATATATATATATATATATATAATATATATATGATATATATATATATATATATATATATATATATATATATATATATATATATATATATATATATATATATATATATATATATATATATATATATATATATATATATATATATATATATATATATATATATATATATATATATATATATATATATATATATATATATATATATAATATATATATATATATATATATATATATATATATATATATATATATATATATATATATATTCATATATATGTGTTTATATGAATCTGTCTATCTATCTATCTATCTATCTATCTATCTATTTATCTATCTATCAATCTATCTATCTCTCGATAGATAGATTGATAGATCTATATGTATATTATATATATAACACGTGTGTGAGTATGAATATATGTATGTTTGTATGTATACAGACATACAGTCGCTGACACACATAAGCGTTTTTATGCATATACAGTTAATTTCAGTAGACAACTGCAAAGATAAACAGATTTATAGATTTATATAAGCGCTACATATCTATAGATAAATAGTTTTGATGCTACACAGATAGTAACATTTATATAGTTGTTATATAGATAGAAACAGAACGACAAACATTAACATATAACAATATATTGAGCCAATAAGAAATCTTCTTCGTGGTCGATTGATTGAGCATTTAGAAGTAGTAGCCAGATCTCGTATCTCGTTGTCCTGCCTTAAACATGAATATTGCTTTAAATAACTTATAGGTGAAAAAAAAAAAAGAGCGAGTGTGGCTGTGAGGTAAAATGTTTGCTTCCCAATCACATGATTCCTGGTCAGGTCTAACTGCATGGCATTTTAGGCAAGTGTCTTCTATAACCTTGAACCGACCAAAGCCGTGTGAGTGTATTTGGTAGACGGAAACTGAAAGAAGCCCATCGTGTATATATATACATATATGTATATATATATATATATATATATATATATATATATATATATATATATATATATATATATATATATATATATATATATATATATTTATATATATAATATGTGTGTGTGTGTGTATTGATGTGCTTACGTCTCCGTAACTTAGCGCTTAGGCAAAAGCGATACAATAAGTCGCAGGTTTTTATAAAATAAATACTGGAATCGATTGTTCGACTAAAATTCTTTAAGGCGGTGATCCAGCATGGCCACAGTCTAATGAGTAAAACTAGTAAAAGATAAAGATAGATGGTCATGTCTAGAACGCTACTAATCTTAGGTTAGTCCCATCCTCCGACTTCAGGCGATGTAACAACATCAGCGATGGGAACAGCAATATTTAAACATCATTCTACTCTAGGCACTAGCTTGAAATTTTGAAGACTGTAGTGTGTTGAATAACAGCATTTTTAATTATGAGGTCTAATACACATTTTACCATAGGTTTCTTCGACTATGTGTCATGTGGAAATACAGTACGGTAGGAAAATTTTGCTCGATCAAACGATGGGAGGTCTCAACCCATACATACATACATACATACATACACACACATACACACACACACACACACACACACACAATCTCTCTCACACACACACGCACACACATATTTATATCTCAGAAAATGGTATTTCTACGAGTAAATTTAATAATTTTCGGGTTTCTTTCCTATGCTGTATATTACAAAATACACTATTTACATAAATCTCCATAAGTAAAATACTATATTTTTGTATTTATAGAAACATTCAGAAATGTGAACAAACAAATAGCTACTATTAAGATACATACATACATATATATATATATATATATATATATATATATATATATATATATATATATATATATATATATTATATATATATATTCTACAAATGTATTGATTATTATTACCGAAATAAGTAACAATGTCAGTGTACGGTATGTGTTCTGGCATTTTAGTTAGCTCAGGAACTTAAGCCACGAGGTATACACACGATAGTTATTGTTACTTTACTTTGGTATATGCCATATCTAGACTTTTAGCTCTTAATTTAAGGTGACTTCTCAAAGGGAAAAATAAATAAATAACACAGAATGACAGAATGAAGAAATGTGACAAATATATCTTCAGGCAGAATCAATAAAAAAGAAAGAAGAAAAATAACAGGAATGAATATAAGTTTAGCACTATTGAATAGTCGAAACATATTTCTCACCCAAGACGTTTATAAGAATACAGCATACATCCATACGTCCATTTTATTTATTTATGCATTTATTTATTTCGGTTGAAACTTTTATCTGATTTAGGAAGAAACTATTTAATTATGAGTAAATAGAAAAGATTGTAAAGGAAGAAGTTATAGTAGTTAAAGTTACATAGAAAAATTGTGAAAAAACATGTAAGGTTTTGCATTGCGGGTTGAATCGTTAAAACTACACCCAAGCACTGTACTTATTCTAACATTAACGGCAAACTGGGCGCTATCATACTTGATGCAATAAGCAATGAAATTCTATAGAATTAAAATTACACCTAATGGTGTATTTTAATTAAAATTTCCAATAACAAGTATGTTAGTGCCCACTTTACCATTAATTTTTAATGCAGCAGGCGTTCATGACTATTTTTTCCCAGTCATTATTTAAATTTCAACATTACTAAGAGAACTAATAAAGCAGCTTGTATTTATATACATGGATATATTTGTGAGTGCGCATGTGTGTGTATGTGCGTGTGTGTGTGTTGTTAAAATAGGTTATTATATTAAAGCAATTTTGAGAGTAATAGCAGAACATTTACTGATCGAGGGATTCTATACTGAAACTACTTTCAAACTTATTATAAAGATTAGGTTGACTGGGTTTCCAAATTTCGCCTATTGACTTGCCCAACTAAGTGTGCATAAGCATGTATATATATATATATATATATATATATATATATATATATATATATATATATATATATATATGTGTGTGTGTGTGTGTGTGTGTGTGTGTGTGTGTGTTTGTGTGTATGTATGTGTGTTTGCTTATATACATATATAGATATCTGTAGATGTGTATGTGAAGTAAGAAATTTTAAATAAGAATTTAACACAGGTTCAAAAGCTTCTAAGATTATAAAAGATTAAAAGTAATTCGATTTTGAAAACGTATCAGCATTAAAATGTATGCACACACAGAAAAACAAAACACACACACACACACACACACACACACACACACGCATACAACACACGCATACAAATTTAATAGAAATATAAACTACATAAAATCGCTACAATTTAAGTCATCGATGTTTAACAAATTAATTTTGTTTTCAGATTCGGTATCCGGGTAACGCTAGGTACCACTGTAGACATAAAATATTTCAAGAATGTTATAAATTGGTCTAAACATTTTCAACGCTCGTCTTTGGCTTATCATTTGAATTCCTAGACTTTTTATTGCATTTTCAATTTTTATATATTTATATCTTTGTCATTCATTCGGTTCTCATTGTGCCTTGTAGCACTTGAGGCGACAGCAATATCATTCCACCTTCGAACACTGAAAGCGTCCTTGACAGCTTGTTCCATTGTTAACCCTCTGCTTTTAAGATCTTTTGTTATTGTTATCTGCCACGTTTCCTTTGGTCAGCAAGTCTTCTTTAACTTGTGGAACCCATTGCAAAGTAATCCTGACAATTGAGTTCGGTTTATAGCGACAAACTCAACCCAGCCATTTTGATCTCCTTACGCCTATATAGTAAGACGTTAAAATATTTATCAGGTGTTTTTTGTCACAAATATATTTGAACTAATTTTTAAAATTTGCTTAGTTCACAACACTACTTAGTGTGCATAACATGTTATTTATTTCAGCCTAGCGGCTGATCGTAAGGCTCTGTAATATTCTTTACTGATTTTCTATAAAGGAAGCTATAGTTTCCAAATTCATCTCAATGTTGTATCTTTTGTGTAGTATGCGGTACTGACGATAGTTAAGGAGTTAAAATTGCATTTATGTGAATACCAGAGGGCGTCTCGAGATGACCGATGGAGTTTCGACATTTAATATATGTGGCGAGAATTTATCCACGCCAAACAGTAATGCAACAGGGTTTTTTACAGCTTAAATACACCAAAAACAAATTTGAACAAATTTAGAAATATATTCTTTAAATTCCAATTATTCAAATTGTAGAAGGAAGTGTTAAAATATGCAATACTTTTCTGAAGTTTAGCATGTTTCTTTTTACTGATTTCCCATAATAAACTGCTTATTTAATAAATATCAGCCCTTTCATGAAAATTGCAAAGAATCATAAATGAGAAATTACGTAAATTGCGTGCGTGTATGCACGCGCGCGTGTATGTGTATGCGTTTGCATATATATATATATATATATATATATATATATATATATATATATATATATAAAATATAACACTTATGTATAAACACACACATGTGCACACATACACACGCGTGATTTTGTGTCTGCGTGTGTGCAACATCATTAGGCATCAAACTGGAATTGAAAGCATAAAAGGATGTAGAAAGGTGGCAGAGGAAGTCTATAGAGTAGAACTGACGTCTGGGTGCAAGTAATTTAGTTCCACAGATAGATTTATTGTTTTGAACAATCGCTTTAATTCTATGCAAAAAAGATGTATGATCACACACGTCTATGAAGTGAAGTTACAAAGTGATTGTTTCTTTACTAATGAAAGCCACTGAAGTTAAATTAGTAGGCAGGCCTTCATATAAAATCTTTGTTGTTCTGGATTGTTGCATTTTCTATTTTAGAATTTTGATTATTCGCACAATATTAATATAGGAAACTGAATGAAAATATGAAAATCAAGATGTAATAAAAATGAAAGGAAATATTTGAGTCGTTTCACTTAATTGATGATAATTATATGCCGCTTATTTTAGACACACTAGATATCAAAGAAATTTTTACAAATGATATCTTTATTTATTGACTATTTTGTGCGCAATTCAAATACGATCTTCAGCTATTATTTTGTCACTATATTTTTGTATTTTACTCTTACTTTATGTCTTTATTTTATGCCATTCGATTTATATGTATTGAAGCACCTTGTTTGTCTATGGTATGTGTGCATATTAATTCGTTCATATTATTAAGTTATACTTTATATTGCTTGCAGATGAGAGAAAACCTTGTAGGGAACACAGAGTGGAAACAGTATAAAAGAAATTGCACTTGGTGAAGTCCTGCAGCAATGAAATGTTTCTCTATCGACATTTATAACATTTTTTCTGTTCCCGAGCATATTTCACACTAATAATCTGATTGATAATCAATTTGTAGCCGCTGATTGGGAGTTAACTGGATAAAATCCTATCAAAGCCAACAGCATGAACTTGTTATATTTATTTACAACAATACGATTGCATACTTGATGCAGGAATATATGCCAGAAAGATTAATTGATTTGTAAAAATTACAAAACGAGAAGTTACACTCTTGCGTTATGTGAGTTAAAGTATTCCATGGAATGCAATAAATATCTATATGTTACAAACCTCAAGTGCTGTTTAAAGATTAAGATACTTTTTTAAAGGAAATTTATGAATTTTTAGGATGATATATCACTCAAACAATTTTCTTTAGTTTCGGTTAAAGACCGTTTAAAGGTAAAAGTTGTTTTCTTTAAGAGAAATCTAATTAGTCGTTAACCGCAACTCAAAGGTCTTTAGATATATACTTGATTGGAATATGTACAATCATATATGGATGCGTACATGCATGCATACGAACACAAGCACACACATATATATCTACTCGAAGTAGATAAAGTTATAAATAAGAGCACGTAGAATATTAAGTTAAAATCTCCTTGGGCACAAACAAATCCATAGTAATATTCATAGTTTTTGTCTATTTTGAAGTCCATTGTTAAAACGATACACACACGCACGCACACACATATGCACACGCATACACACACACACATATATATACATATATATTATGTATATTTTCTACTCTAAGCACAAATTTCTACTCTAGACCCGAAATTTTGGGCGAGGGGGCGAGTCGATTAGATCTAACCCAGTACGCAACTGGTACTTAATTTATCGACCTCGAAAGGATGAAAGAAAAGCTACCTTGGCGGAATTTGAACTCAGAACGTAAAGACAGACGAAATACCGATTTCTTTATTACCCCAAAAAGGCTATACAGAGCGAGAGAGAGAGAGAGAGAGAGAGAGAGAGAGAGAGAGAGAGAGAGAGGTAGGAGTATGTCTGTGGCAGAAAAAGTTAGTCATCAAGCAGTGGAATTGGCTATATGCCCAACTAGTAAATCTGTCTATCTAGTTATTTGCTGTTTTCTCTTTTTGTTTTATTTATCTTTTCACCTACCTACGTACCTATCTATCTATTTATCTATCTATCTATCTATCTATCTATCTATCTATCTATCTATCTGTTTCCCCCAACCCCTGAATTATATATATATATATATATATATATATATATATATATATTTGTAAATGCACAATGCAAATGCCTATCTATGAACAAGGACCTTCCAGTGTGGGTAAAGATTATTGTGTCGGCTTTATTGAGTTATTCTCAAGGTTTATGATCTCTTTATAAAGTCAAAATGATTTTCAAGGAAATGCCCGTTACTTTCCTAATGTCGACCTTTAATTACACTATGTGTTAATTACTGCCAATGCGTTGTACATACCTCAAATCTACTCGTGTTCAGAATCAATACTAAATCATCTTGCCTGTATTTTGTCTAGCTGGAAACATCTTCACTAAAGTTTTACTTATCTAGTCAAGCATCTCTTCTAATAAATTGGACAGCCCAATCTCTAGTAGATGATTAGAAAGTTTTAATCAAGACTTCAACTAAGTTTCAAATCAGATTTTCATTAGTTAGGTTTATTGTGAAAGCGGTAGAATTCTTATGAAGGAATTGATTATAATCGTCTGCTCAAAAACTGATCTCACAAACAACAAATATATTATTTCACAAAACATGTATTTTCTTCGATGAAAATATACTCTGCCATTCTTCTAAAGAATTGGTTGTCTGTAAACTGAATCTTGTTCCCACCACCACCACACACACACACACACACACACACACACACACACATCTCTCTCTGTCTCGCTCGCTCTCTTCTCTTCTACACTATTCTGCTGCATGCTTGTAATTCTGTTACATTTGGTTCACAATAGAAATAGTAGTCACTGTAATCTATTTCCTTAGATTAATCAACTCCACAGTTCTTTATTGAGCTTTGAAATATTGATAATTTTTAAAGTAGTTGAAGGGTGTGGTGGCCGCAGAAACCCAGAAACCGTAGAGTACCGGACTGAATACCTTTGCACTTAGGGTTCAAAGTTCACTGAGATAAAATTTACTACATATTTTTTTCAGAAGTAAAAATATTATACAAGTCAGATAATTGAATCGACCGTGCTTTTCCCAGAAGAATTTTTAACAATATCCCAAAAGAAATAATTATTTCTAATTCTTGGCACAAAACTGGCAATTTTGAGGGAAGGGGCAAGACTACTGCATCAACCCCATTGTTCGATTACTGCTTATTTTATCGACCCCGAAAGTATGAAAGGCAAAGTCGACCTCGGCGGCATTTGAAGTCAGAATCTGAAACCGGAAGAAATGCTGATAAGCATTTGTCCAGCGTAAATGTTCCAATTAAATTATAGCCGCATTATGGAATGGTGAAGGTGCCACGGTAAAGTAAATTGCTAGATTGAACACGCAATTGTTTTCTTGATTGTGTGTTCAAATTTTACTGAAGTCGACTGTTATTTTATTAAATGTAAAAGTAACATACATGTGTGTATTTTTTTGTGACAAAAATGTTTTTGTATCTAAGAAAAATATAAACATTAATTCTTCATTTGTGTGCGTGTGTGTGTGTGCGTGTGTGTGTTTGCATGTTTATGTATATAAATGTGTGTGCTTGTGTGCTTGTGTGTGTGTGTGTGTGTGTAGATTCAAGCCAAATGCACATCCATTTATTTATTATTATTCAATGGTTAGGTTGCTAGCTTATTGATTATTTGAGAGAAAGTGTTTTGAATGTTTATAGAACTAACACATGGAACTGTATTACTACTATAGAATATTTCTTAATCTTAATTTCTATGTTTACCATAATTTAGATTGTAACAATAATTCTTTTTTTACAAAACTTCCAATCTGTTAGACAAGATAAAATAAAGGATTTTCGACAAGACTTCGTATTTCAGTTGTTGATAATTAAGATGTTTTTTGATTAAGGACCACTATTACGAGTAACACAAAGGAAGCTAGGTGACTGAATCGTGAGCACGTCGGACAAAATGCTTAGTTGCATTTCGTCCGTTTTTATGTTCTGAATTCTAATTCCACTGAATGTCGACTTTACTTTTCATCCTTTCGGGATCGATGAATCAAGTACTAGTTAAGACTTGTGCCTATAGTTGAAGGGATTATTATGAGCGTTAAAAGGTTGTGAGCTGGCGGAATTGTCAAGAGTGATGGAATAAATTCCTTGCATATTTCTTTCAGTTTATCATGTTCTTAGTTCAATTTCCATCGCTGTCAACTTTACATTCCATCCGGTTGGAGTCGATACAATAAAGCACCATTCAAGTACAGAGGTCGATGGCATCGACTAATCTTCTCACCTACTGGCTTTCTGCCTTAATCAGAAGCAAATGTGAGTGACTCACGATAATAAATCTATATCACAAAAGCCATATATCTCTGCCCGACCCTCCGTCAGTCCAATGCTAAGATCAAGATAATATTTGAATAATTTTATTTTGTTGTCAAGAGAGAATATGGGAAAGTGATGTCCATAACACTACCACATGGCAGTCAGACCGGGAGACGGATTAAGTCCACCACCTCAAAGATCATGATGGGATTTGAATTCAGAAAGCGAAGACACGGAACAAACATTGCAAAGAATATGGCTCGTCATTCTTTCATTTCTGTCAATCCACTGCCCCACACTGATGCATTTTTATCGATCCGATTGGATAGAAAGTAAAAAAAAAACATTGATCTAGGTCGAAGTTGAGTCAGGAGAGTAGTGGGTCAGAACAAATATGGCATGAAATTCTCATCGATACTTTAATCACTATGCCAGAGGTGCAACGTGTAACAGTGAAATAAAGAACAAAAAAATAGTGAATTTGTCTAATTTATTCATTGAATTCCTATATACAACGTGATGAAAAATGAAGATTGTGTTTTATTTTTGGTCAACTTTATTTTTTCCTCGTTTGCCACCGAAAACAAAATGTTTATAAATATTTCACTCTCAAATGATTAACTGTGTGATGAAAAAAAGATAAGGAAGAAAACAAGGGAGACTGAAAGAGGAAAATAGTGAAAAATGATAGTAACAACAGATTTACTAAAGCCTTCAGAGTTACTGGTGTTGTAAACGTATTTCAATTTATTAAATGCAGTTTCTTCTTTCATTTGAGACTGCTTATTTTTGAAGTGTATAGACTATTTTATAAAGACCTCCAGTCATCAAAGCAGTCAATTCTGTTGTCTTAAGATAAATGTAATATATTCCTCTTAGACATTCATCGGTGTAAAACAATTGGGAAATTTTAAGCAATCATGAATTTACCACTGAAACTTATCATTTACGACTTTGTTCGCGAATGAGGAAGTTTTGCTTAAGATATTTCACTGAAATAATGTTACGTTAACGTTGTGGACAAAATAATCATAAAATATACCATTTGACGTTCATCGTCTACCTCAAGTATTACTGACATACACTCATTTGGAAATTAGAGAGTTATTAATGTGCTAACACGATCCGCAAGGAATTGCAAAGAAGTCTCCTTCAAATAAGCTACATAATGAGGAAATGAGATCCTCTTAAATATTTGTTTACTTATAAGAATAATGAAATAAAATAATAGAAAAAGTAATTTTTGTTCCATGTATGATACCAAAAACATCTATTTATTGTGCATGTAATATTTAGTAATTATATTTTAAAATATGTCAAATTGTGCAATAATTTAATAAGAAAATAATCAATATTCATTTTGTTACATAAAACGTTTGTAGAAAATTATATTTTTTGAACACCAATATATTATTTATGAAATAAAACAATTTTAAAATCTATTGGTGTGATGTGCTATCAGAACATGTAAGGCAAGGGTTTACTTAAATTTCATAGTTTTTCCGTTGTTCTCTATTGCAATTTTAGTTTGTTCAAGCATATTTTATTCGTCGAATAATCAAGTCCGAATGAGGTAAGTAAAATATCTCATAGAGAAGCAACAAGAATACAGCAGCAAGTAAGAAGACAGAATGAAACGGAAAGGGGAAAATCTAAAACAGGTTAATATAGTTTGACGAAGACAAGCATGTGAACGCCTTTCACAAAAACAGTCACAGCGTATTTTGACTCAAAATACTGTGCGACATAGATAAGTACGAGAACGGCATTCTCATGAACAGTGTAAGCATATTTTAAACAAGATACTGCGCAACATTGACAAGTACAAGAACAACTCTCAAAGACAGCACAATCGCATTTTGGCTCAAAATGTTGAATATGATTGAGAATCAAAGCAACAACTTTCTTGAGAGCAGTGAAAACGTATCTTAACACAGAATGTTGAATAACAGAGAATCAGGACAACAACTTTCTCAAGAAGAGTTTGAACAGATTTTAGAAAGAAAATGTTGAGCAACGTCGTTAAGCACACCAGTGACCTTCCCCAAAACAATCGGAGCAGCTAATATCTTAGAAGGTAATTAACTGTCAAAACAAATAAGAATATTAAATGTTGCAAAACATCATAATATAGACTCATTGCTAACAATAACTGCCAGTGTAAGCCGTCGTAGTTGTGACTTAGTAGACACGAGGTACCTTTATTGTAATGAAATAATATTCATGGCAGAACATACTTTAGGAACATTGATTTATCCTGATTTTGCTATTTGCTGTAAATCTGGTTTAATCCGTATTCCAGACGTACCAAATTTCATTGAACCATATCCATTGTTCATAATTAATTCACTAATATATTCGAGAAGAAATATTCACAAGCGCAACAGTGCTCAGATCATGCGTAGCATAATAGCAAACGATGATGCTACAGCTGATCGAGACCTTTCCGTTTAAAGAATTCACGGAGGTGCTTACAGATTTACTTTTGAGCTCCAAGAAATGTTGTTACTGATACGCTATTTTATCTTCAAACATTTACAATTCTGTAAAACAAATTCGATAGTGTATACTACCGATAATGGAAGAGAAAATATTGAGTAAATGTTGGTAAGCAATATCTGAAGAGAGAACAACCAGCAAAGTCTACAAATATTTAGTGACTCTCTGCGAGGTTATGACTTCATATATTTTCCTGTTGACTTAAATGGATGGTATTTCAGCAAGTTAAAACAAAGCAGCAATAGAAAAGTGACACGTCTTCAATTTCATCCTGTTCATTTAATGTGGAAAACTGAATCGGATAATATATTGCATTATATAAACCTTAATTCCAATGCTTTTTTTGTAGACGAATATTCCAAAGTCCAATCTGCTTGCTTGTCTTATATGAGAAACAATCAGTGGGTTCTAAGAGCAGACATGCAGATCAAACCAGCATAAGTCTTCCTGATATCCTGCATGCGTTTTCAAGTAGTAGCGACAACACCTTTTACAAGATTCCAAATCTGGCGTTTTGGAGAAATTAATGGTACATGTGAGTGCAAGTGATTTCCGGAAAAAGAGCCTTACCTCATACTCGGGTTTTCATTTTTTTTTACAATATAAAATAAAAACCAACAGCACATGACGAGAAAGCGACAAAGCTGTTTCTACTGTACTTTCCAATCCAAATAAGGTATACTTATTTGGTCTTTATGATTCGGTAAAGAAGCACACTATTCATGGACCATGTGGAGAACAGAATGCAAATTTGCCTTGCATGTGAAATGGACGTTGCAGCGAGAAATACAACTGTCGATTTTGTTAACAAACATTAAATGGTGATGATAGTTATTCACTGTATCGTCTGCGAAATCCGACGTCCTACTGAATGCGATTATGTTGATGTGTGAATAGGAAACTTGAACATCGAGGTGGATTATTGACTTGATACTATTGACATGATACTATGGAATGATGTTCATCCATCTAAGCTGTCAAATATTCATATAAATACACATTCACAGGCGCAAGCCTTTCTACACTTTCGTAAGACAGGAAATATGAACAAGTTTATCTTGATAGTGGTGCAAATCAGTAAGATGCGATCATTAATTAGGAAAACTGCCGGATCATGTTAATCATGTTATAGGATTTTCTTATTCCCCGATCAACAGAAAAATCCTTCCGGTGAGTTCTTTCTGATTAAAACTTCTTTCAATTAACATGGATTTTGAGATCCAAACGACAAAGAAAATTACCTTCAACAAACTCAATCACCTGAACTCACAGCTCATTTTGACAAAAACGCTGAAGATCCAGAAATATTTTATATTGTAAAATTCCTTAACATTAAATGTAGCAGTCATCGAATAAGATTTAGCAAAACTGGACAGAACAACCAGTAAAAATATCAGACACCATTAGTACACACTGTCCATCAGTCGCAGTGAGAACTTTTCGTTCTGAAATTACTGCTTCTTGACAAAACCAGTTACAAGATTTGATGATTTACGCACGGTCGACAATAATGCAAACTGCAGAACTTTAAAGTATGCTTACCAAGTATTGAATCTCCTTGAAAATGACCGAGAATGGCAAATGTGAATGAATGGAAAAGCAGCAACTCAATCAGACGGCCAGCTTAGAAGTTTATGCATTGGAATTCTTTATTTCTCCTCCATATTTATAGGATAGGTTTTGCGACAATCTTACGGAAGATTTTCTATATCGTAAAAGAAAAACAATTACCATTGAAAACGCAGCAGTAGATGCCATTAATAATATTCTGGGCGTGCTGGATAATCAGTTGATTTAATATGAGCATTTAGTAAATTTATCATTGTTTACTAGCATTGACAACGTACATCTTAATCTTAATCCAGATGAAATACATCCTTCGATGATATACATATACTCAATAACGAACAGGGGATTCTTTATGGGTTGATGAAAAAAAGTTAACAATGAAGGTGACATGATATTTACTGATACTTCAGGAGGAATACACAAAACTTTTCTTTTGAATTTGCTACAAAAAATCGCCAAATTATTCTTACTGCAACTTCCTTGTGTATTGCTGCTAACCTTTTGAAAAACACTGACGGACTCACTTCAAATTTCCTATTCCTTTTAAAATAAAACTGTTGTATATCTCTTCATTATAGAACAGGTTACCTTCTGCGCGATGATCAACTTTGTGTTGGACGAAGCCCCAGCGTGCAACTGGACATCGTCTCGAGGCTTTGAGATGATGTCGGATGCTTTAAGATTTAATGATCAATGAGCAATTTGTTGGAAGAAAATTGTTACTCCTCGGTAGAGATTTCGGCAGTTTCACCCAGTAATCCAAAAAGCTTAACGATTTTCGGTAATTGTTGCATGGATGAAAACGTTTTCCTTTTGGAATCAATGCGAAGTTTTGCATACCCAAACAAATATGTGAGTTCTCAATTGTTTGAACAACGGTGATTTTACTGCATTTAGTCGGATAAACCACCATACATACTGGTTCGTTGACTTACAAAAATTAAGAACGTAATTCTTGGAGAACTATTATGACAACAAAAACGGTGAACGGTGAGGTTAATCAACTAACTGATGAAATGAATAAACTTCCTGGAAATGTGATTATCCTAAGATGCGTGGCCGAAGAAAATCAAATTGGTCTTTATCTCACAAAAATTTTCACTTCACTAATTATAGATAATCTACTTTATCGCATCATCAAAATCAAGATAAGGACTCCAGTAATGCTTCTCCGAAAGTTAAACTACAGTTGTCACCAAATTGCTACTACAATGGTCCTCGATATACGCCTCTTCAAACTACAAACAATTTGACTGCTATTGAACTTAGCAGCATTGATACTGCAAGGGCCCTAACGATACCTCAGGTCTCTCTTGAGTCGTCTGACACTGATTTACCAATCATTTTACAAAGGTTGCAATCAGTACATTTCCTATAAAACCTGCTTTTGTTTTGTCGATATGAGTGAAAGATTAAGTTTAAAGAGATGCTGATTGTATTTATCGAGTCTAGTGTTCACATAGTGGCTTTAACATGTTTCTATCAGTTGAATGGGTAATCTAACAAACCTCAGAATATTTGCAAATCAAAGAGACGTCAAGCACATAACCAGAAAGACATAACCCAATGGTGAATACTGAACATTGACTAGGAGTGTTGTTTATGAGGAATTCATCTAAGTAAATGTAAATATTGCATAATGTATAACATTGACTTTACAGAATATAAAATAAAATGTTTTAAAAATAAACATTTTTAGTCACACAATATTAAAAGATTATCTATTAAGCTTTCACTGAGAAGAAAACTTAAGATTAAATGTATTACCTAATATAATATCTTTCTTTCCGAAAATGAAAATGGAAGTAAAGTTTCTAATTCTGTCAATGACTGTTTGTGTTTAAAGTCGATACATTAATTATTAAAGGTAAACTTTTAAGTAGACAATTAAAATTTAAACTTTGGCTTTTAGCCGTAAATAAAGCGACAAGTATCAAATAAACTATTATAAAAGAGAAGCAAGTATTGAACAGATATAAAACTACTGATGAAAGTGTAAGAGTAATTAGCAACCATCGACTTTTTATAAAGTCTATCTACTTTGTAACTATATTTCCGGCTGAAGAAATTTCATTTCTAATCCTTAATATTCTTAAAAGAATGACTGAATGTCACGCAATTATCCTCATTTCTTTCTCTTTACTTATTGGCCATAATTCTTGAGGTTTTGTAAGAAAATCAATTTTCATCTCAGTTTAAATAAAGAACGAATCAGATGGATTAATAAATAGTTGCAGTGTAACACGAACGCAAGACCGAGATCCTAGTTTTTATACAAATTTTCAAACAACTTTCGACTACAAATTTTATCTAAATTGTAATTTGTGCAAGTCTTATGAACTAGTTTCAAAACAACCTCAATATTGATTGTCGGCAAATATCAAATTTACATGCTGTTGGTCACGAAATTTTAAAGAAATCTTAGCCATCTTGACACAGTGATTATCAAATATTTTATTTTTATCTGTTTCTCCCAACATAAATTTCTTCTTCAGGCAATAAACTAGTAGAACAAACAAAAAGAAGTTATTTAAAAAACACGATACGCAACATTTTAGTGAAACAAGTCAGCAAAATTGGTTATTAGCTATCAGCCTGGAATTAACTAAACAACATAGTTTTATAGTGAAATGGAAACTGATTTCTGAGATAGACACCTAGATTTAGCTTAGGAGAAAACATGAGTGTGTGACATTTATCAATTTCTCAAGTGCTTTATCCTGCTAGGCGAAGTGGAATAATTTTAATCAGAGATCGGAACTGAATAAAGAACTCTTGGAAATTTCACCAGGAGGTATTAGCAATAATTTTTTTCCAATTTTCAAAGTGTGCAACTCTACATTTCTAAACAGTAGACCAGCTTTCGTTTTCAAAGACTACATAAATGTAGTAGTAGGTGTAAAGAAGTGTAATGTTCATGCCTTTCCGCAAAGTATTAATAGTGCCGGAAAACCAGAATAAGCTTGAAGTGGGAATTAAAACGACAGAGTGGTTTCAATATATTTTACATCTTTATAATAAATATTTGTCATCCTAATATGAAATGAGATAGATACCCTCTGCAAGAAGCCGAATACTCGAGAAAAGCTTATTTTTGCATGTGTTGAGCACCTTTTTCTTTCGTTTGTCCATCAACTCATATGAGAAGACGTGAAAAAATTGTAAAAAAAGTATTGAGGTGAAAATGGTGTAATATTGTGTACGGGATTCGAACGTTTTGTCAGCTATAGACCATGTGGTTGCAATGAAAACAACACCAAAGTTATATAATGACACTGACCGTCCAAATTAAGAAACTTCAACAAACTAGCTCAGATTACATAACAGTGGCTTGTCAACGGGAACTACAGTGAACATATTATCAAGTTATATATGTTTGTGTGCATTCAAATCTTGTGCCTAAAATAGAATGTCACGACGGGATTCCACAAATTTTCTATACGAAATTTCCACTCACAAATTATTTTGACAAATAAAGGTAGCAAGCAATTAACGAAAAACACGAGGACTGCGTTCGAGCCACAGACATGTATTTCTGGAATTAGCTACTTCGCGAGTGTTCGATTGGAATTAGCTGTTTTCTTTCTTTCTTTTTTTTTCAATTTATATTCATCCGACTTTAAATTGTTGAACGAATAGAAAAACAAATCTCTCATTTTAACAATACATTCCACAAAACAACTAAATATTGATTTGAAATGCTGTAAACTAGAATTTAAAGTCGATTTAATGAAGTAACAGCATAAACAATAGCCATATAAAGAAATAAAGAGATTTAATCCCTTACGTTATTGGTGAAGGGCGGGTGAATTCAGTTGTTTTTGTGTGTATATTAGCTGTGAAAGAAGCACTAGATTATGCGCTTGTTAATTTTTTACGATGCAAATGGAACATTTTTCTAACACGCCGAAGGCAAGGATTTAAATTTATGTGAAAAGAAATAGTTTTTCTGAAAGTATATGTGTATGTATGTACTATAATTGCACTGGAAATACGTAACAACACGCATTCATATATATATACATATATATATGTTTGTGTGTGTGTGTGTAAATAAATATGCATATAATTGTGTGCACGTGTGTGTGCCTGTACGTGCGTCTCTGTGTATGCACCTGCGCTTCTGTAGAAGGATTCATATTTTCCTTTTGTATTTAAGTAATCTATAAATTTTTTTGTCATATTTTTATACAATTTCTTTTATAGACTTAAATTCCCCCTTTACTATTTTGTTGCGAGCAGCTTTCTGTATACAACGATATATAATAAGTCTATCTATCTATCTATCTATCTATCTATCTATCTATCTATCTATCTATCTATCTATCTATATATATATATATATATATCTATATATATATAGTTACGTATCTTTGTGTACGTTATAGTAAAATTTTATCAAATCACAATGGAATATTCATTGTTCGAAAAGTGTATGAGACCCTATGTGTTTGTGTGTTTGTGTGTGTGTGCGTGTGTGTGTGGGCGTGTGTGTGTGTGTGCGTGTGTGTGTGGGCGTATGTGTGTGTGTGCGTGTGTGTGCCTGTGTCTATATGTGTGAGTGTATGTATGACTAATAACTAACCCTCACTCGTAAGCAAATATGACCTGAAAATTTTACTGTTTTCGATAATGGCCATTACCTATATAGTAGCGAGCTGACATCGAAACAGCCTCGGCAACATCTGCCCTTCACCCAACAGAGTATCGAAGATGTGATAATTAGATGGAGGGAGTCTTTCTTGTAACAGGTGTCAGCTGATGTTCATTTTCAACTGAGTAGTCGAGAGAAACATGAAATGATGTACCTTGCTTAATGACACAAGCTACTCTTTCAAAAATGGACCTATGGCATCATGGCTCTGAACCCAATACCTTATCCATAAGGCTAGATATCACGTCTACGGAATTTGTTTTATGTTTGTAATGAAGGAAATGTACTTAAGGTAACACCTTGAATAAGTTTCTTTTATTCAAACTTGAGAGAAGTTCTTGACACAATCATTTGTGTCGGAAGCCAATAGGCAATCACATGGCGTTTGTCTGTAGATGCTTAACTCTAAAGAGATTTAATAGGGAACACTCAGAGTTTGTATGTAGCCAATAGGGGACATGTACATTCACTCAGCCACCCCAGTCTTGATGCGGCGGAATACAGCGGATGTGACGGCTGAAAAGAGTGACTTCATCTGACACTGACTTCATCTGAATAAAATGGAGCAATGTGAAATGTAATGCTCAAGGATACAACGCCCCACCTGGCCCAGGTATCGAACTCTTTGACCTTCCTATCGTGCAGATATGTATATATATATATATATATATATATATATATATATATATATATATACAGGAAAAATTGAAAAAAGAGACAAACGCTTAGGATGTTATTAAAACATATCTTCATATCTTCTACATATGTTTCGATGATGCATTCAAAATACGTCCGACAGGAAGAATTATGGTCAGCTATGCATCAACCTCATCAGGAAATATATAAACAACACTCATCAAATAGACACTCATCAATAGATATAGGAAGCCCTAGCAAATGTGACGTATTTCCCAGGATACTTAAGCAACATTTAGCTCCCTTGTAATTATTGCCCTGTATCTTTCTTATAAATTGCACACTCATATATATATATATATATATATATATATATATATATATATATATATATATATATATATATATATATATATACTGAGATCTCCTTTGGTCATGACTGACCATGGGATTGCACCTAGAGAGTTACCTCCTAGGCACAAGTCCGGGCAAGGTTGTTTATGGAAGACCAGCAGTCGCCCATGCATACCTGCCTCCCCTCTCCACGCCACCAGTGTTATCTAAGAGAAAGGCAAAGGCCGATACAGCTTGGCACCTGTGACGTCGCAACTCCTTTCTACAGCTGAGGGAACTGGAGCAACGTGAAATAATATAATATAATATATATATATATATATATATATATATATATATATATATTTCAAATTATATTTTCTTCGTGTTCATTTTGGGATTCTTTAACGACAATGTAACCTTCATATAATTAATTATCTTCGGCCTGATTAGTAGCTAGCTGAGTACCCTTCGTTGAGTAATTAGAGGATCTGCCAGTTACAAAAAATATGTAGCCTGGATTTTACCTGCTCCACTTCCTCAATTTTGATATATATATATATTCTTTTATTCTTCAATACGTTGCAGACCTTCGGCTTCTGGTAAGTTTTATTCATACTAGGGAGAAACACAAATGAAATTGCAAATGAACTTGAAGTCACTATGCATATTAATTTTAATTGCTTTCACCAGGTTACCAATTTCATGCTTTTCCAAAGCAGAGTGAAAGTGAGAGGTGTGGTGCTGTGAAGCAGCTGTCTTACCCGTGACCGGAACTCTCAGAAGTGAAGTAGATACGACGTCACTCCATATTCCTTCATCTCATGTTCTAATTCATGAAATTGTGAAACCGGTTAATTTAACGTATATAAATGAACTTAACACTCAATGTATATTCAGCTTCATTTCTTCATATGCGTGTGTGTACAAGTGAGTGTGTTTGCGTCTCTGTTTGTGTATTACATACATATATATAAATATATGCACATGGGTAGTTACATATGTATGAGTATATTTGTGTACATATGCATAGAAGTATGTATACAATTATATGCTCTCTATATATGCATTTTCTATTTGTGTGACCATCTTTCTCCCTCCCTCTCTCTCTCTTTCCCGCTTTGTATATATATATATATATATATATATATATATAACAGGCACGTGCTGTCAGTAATTAATCAGGGTAGGCAGTTTATGGCATTTATGTAGTAAAACATACAAAAAAATAATAAGCGAAACACACTGCCGTAAAAAAACATGGTTGTAGGAATGTACGTAGCACGTGTACTACAGCAGTAGTATGCATAGCTTAAATACTGAGATTAGAAAAACTCTACTCTGTAGTCTACCGAAGTGCTATTTCTTGTTTGTATCGTTTCTATCTCTACTATATTGGCCTCTGTTCCTTGGAATCGGCCGATCTCTCCTTAGGTATTATTGCCTCATTCATCTCTCATTCATTGTGCCTTTACCCAGCAGCCGGCTCCTTAGTAATCTTTCCTTCTCAGACGAATGAATAACTACAATTACTTCCTTGCACAAATCTTTCCTGTAGTCATTGATTTGCATCATTTTAATTGGTACATTTTGACATCAATCTTGCTACACTCAGAGGGTGCGCGAATGTCATGGGCACTTCCCCCTAGACAAAACTAATAAAAAAGAAACCAAATCGATGGGCAATTCTGAATATTAGCATGAAAGACCAAATAAGCAACTGAAAGTTTCACTACATTCTCTGGATAATTTCAAATGAAGGTTTTATGACGATTTTCTACGCGTAGTCATAACTATTCTCCTCACTGTCATATTGCAGTTCTTACTTTTCTCGACGGTTTACTGATCAAGAAATACCAACCAGCGTTTTTATTTTCTGGCGTATGTATATCTACAGATTTACAGATATCTGCGATTCTCATGACATTTATTGAGGACGTGAAAGCTCTCTTTCTTTTACCGCTGTTGTTCCCAAACTTCAAACAATGGAATAAATTTTATGCAGTGAGAGAAAAGCCGGAAGTTTTGTCTGAGACCTTCATCTGAAAGACAAGAAACGTCAACTCATGTTTTTTTAAACTGCATGTTACCTCTCCTTTCTCCTCTTTCATTATTCTCATTTCTCCCTTTTCATTATCTCCCTTTATCTCCCCCCACCCTCTCTCTTAGTTATTCTAGTTTATATTGCATTCAACCCAAGTTGACATTTTTTCCCCCTTGACGAAGAAATATTGTGCTCGAAAAGTTAGAATTCTCATCTTTCTCCCGGGTATAAAACTTATTGCACTGTTTGAAATATTTATATTACTATTGGCCAACCGACGCAGGCTGTCTTTAGTTTCCCCCACGTTCAACTGTTTAACTTTATTAATCTAGTTTTGCCTTCATTTTCTTTGTACGATTGCCAGTTTGCCTTTCTATTCTTATTTATCGTATTTTACCACCGATTTCCTCGCCATGGCTATATGCATATATTCATGTATTGATGTAAATTAATATGTATTTTTCTCCTATCAAGTTCAAATTTATCGATTTATTGATCCTTTCTGTTGTCTTTTATTAACTATTTTAAGCCAAACAACTGGATTAAGTCAAAATATTCTCTGATGCTGCTGCTGCTGCTACTACTACTACTGCTGCTGCTGCTGTTGCTGCTGTTGCTGCTGCTGCTGCTGATAATGATGATGTAGCTGCTTATGCTGCTGCAGTCTTACCGCTACTGTCAGTTTTGCTGCTGCTGGTGTTGCTAACACTACCATTGCAGCAGTTATTGATGGTGGCGGTGGCGGTAGCAGCGGCGGTGGTGGTGGTGGTGGTGTTGGCAGTGGAAGTGTTTAGAGTTGAAAGAGAAGCTGCCTTTGAGGTTAGTCTATAAATACGCTTGTTAGCCAATGACAGGACTAAAAGACTTTGTTGATTCAACACTGCAGTTCTTCTTTTGGGCTTGAGTAGTAAACAAATTCATATTTTTCGCTCTTCAATAAGGTGTATATTTGTGTTTGTGTTGTGTGTATCCCTATGTGTGTACGTATGTATGTATGTATGTATGTATGTATGTATGTATGTATGTATGTATGTATGTATATATGTAAGTATGTATGTATGTATGTATATATGTATGTATGTATGTATGTGTATGCGTGCGTGCGTGTATGTTTGTGTGTGTGCTAGGAATCTGTATATGTGTGTTTCGGGCGTGTGCATGTATTCATAGGTGATTAAGGAGAGTGCGTGCATGTAAAAAAGACACATTACAAAGAAGTAGATTGTGAAAGGAGTGAGTGAGCATAAGAAACACTCAGAAAGAGGGAGAAATAGATGTAAAGAGAGGGAAGAGGAGAAAGAGAGGAAGAGAGAGGAAGGGGAAAGAGTTAGAGTGATAGAGACAGAGACAGACCGACAGGCAAACAGACAGACAGACAAATTAAGTGAGCAAAGGCAATAAATAAATGAATAAATACATAAATGGTAGCGTAAGGGTTATTTGATTTGAAACAGTGAAAACTAAACAGGTTAAAAGTAAGAAGAAATCGCGAAAAAGTGTGACAGTAGTAATAAATAGGATGGCGTTAATGAGAATTTAAGTAATTGGTTGAGACGGTAGACATATTTCATTTGCAATTTCTTCATGTTCTGGTAAAGAAAAATAAATATCCAGTTTTCATCCGTACACACTTCGACTGAAATTAAGGAAGACCTGAAAAGAATTAATTGAGTTTGCTACGAGGAAAGTGAGACAAGAAAATTCAAAGAACTAATCTTTGGTGATGCGACAGTGCCAATAATAATGAACAGAGAGAAAGAGAGAAGGGCAGAGAAAGAGAGAGAAGGGGTATAGATATGAAGTCATAGAATAATTGATCAGATGAAAGGAAATGAGATCAACTGAGTTGTAAGATCGTCTAATGTAAGAGATAAATGTCCCTTAAGAATTCCCTGTCACTCTTAATGTGAGTTACAATTATAAATACACAATGTCCATGATAGAGGCAGACGATAAATATTATATATTAGTTGCTGACGAAGAGTCATTTTGGTCAGTCAACTTTGATCGAGGAAGCCTACGACAATGGAAGCTGATCAAAAGTAGCATTCGTTTGGAGCTAGTATTCAGGATAATTTACTTTGTATTGTGGTCAATGCTATGGAATATTCTAGTAACTCAAATGAAACGAACAGAAATGGCACACAAAAAGTAAAATATAAAAATACCTACGATGCACTACGAAATTGTAAGCACGAAGACAAATGCTGTTGTACGTGTCTATTTGTTTTGTTAAAGTCAAACATACACATATAATCCATAAAAAAAAACATAAACATAAAACCGCTTTAATATCTGAAGGATTTTTGAAATTTCGGAAGCAGTATTATATGATCTGATTTCAAATTAGCATGAAATATATCTAGAGCCATGTAAAATATGATCAAAAAATACATGGAAGCAGTAGAGCAATTAGAGCCACTCATTCTTTTCTCGTTTTTCTTCGGTAACTTCTGTTTTTAATTCTTTGTATTTTGATTTAATATCCTTTTTCGTATTTCTTAATTTCTTAAATTTAATTTATGCTATCATGTAATTAGGATTTTAGCTTACAACTTCAAAGCAATATATCTCAGTTCTCAATATATCTCAGTTCTCAATATATCTCACGTTCTTGACTGATTAACGCTGGGCTTACACGTTGCACTTTTTAACGCATTTTGTTAATTTCTTGGACGTATATTTCTGCTATGATGGTTTCACCAGAATTCAAAAATAGGAGTGAGTGAATCCTACTGCCAAAAACCAAACAGACATTGCTCATTTGGTATAATTCTATTTTCGAAATTTCCTGCGCGGAACACTGCCGGTTGTCATTGAGAAAACAATATTTTGTAACATAGCATTCCACGATACGAACAACAAACGGAGCATTTCTGTTCCATACAGCGCAAGTTTGACTTCATAACAGCTGTTTCTTTTATTGACTGTTATTCTCTTAGCGAGTTACGTGTTTCTCGAGCGCTTTTTTTTTCCAGTGTCGTGCAAATGTTAAACAACTGTTGAATGGTCAGCTTTTAGGGGGTTATCTTGCAACCTCTCGCATATGTCCGCTTCAATAATGGCCCTAATTCAATTGCAGAAGGTCGTTTGCAGCGTTTCTGGTTCGTTTCTTGACGAATCTTTGTTTAAATGCTTCTTTATTATGAAAAGCAGTTCTCGCTGCTATTTTGCATTTCATTTTGAATTCATATAATATAATCACTCATATTTGCTTTCTTAATCTTTGACAGCCTAAAATAAACAAGAATAAACAGTTGAAGCAAAACCATTTGCATAAATCAATAGACCAAATATCAGCGCTTGAAAATAGTATATTACAAGAAGATATTTAAACAAAAGTTTATTCCAATATAACATAAACCGCAATTGTTTTTGCACCAATAACCTAATACTTCAGATCTAGAAAACAACGTATGTTAAGAATATTGACAGCTTGATTGTCTCACTGTTAAGCCTCTAGTTTTTTCTGTTTTTCTTCATGTATTTAGCTATAATTTCAGTCATTATCTACGCATGTATAGATGCTTTTATACAAAATTATTTTTGGCAGTCTAATAAAATATTTATCTTTAATTGTTTCCTGAGCTGTGAAATAGTTGAACGTCATGGAATAGTTTGTGTGCATTTTTATATAATGAAAGCTAACACTTACATGGAATAGTTTGTGTGCATTTTTATATAATGAAAGCTAACACTTACAGTTGGATCTATCGTTGTGTTTAAATATGAATTTAGGTTTCCACGAGGGAATTGATAGAATTTGACGGTAGATTAATAATCAATATGCTGATATTAGATTATCATAATGAGCTCAAAGGTAAATGTTGAAAGTTGAAGCGGTATACTTCTAGGCATTGGTGCATGACCCAACTCTCTCAGCAATCTAAGCAATCAATCATGCAGTAATCGAAACAAATACAAAGGATCATACACACACTGCTTCTGTAGGAATTAGCCTGTGTGTATAGAAGCAAAAACTAGATGAGTTGATAGTGTATAAAACTTTCACCTGAATAATTAAAAATTCATATTGTGGTGGTTTAATTTACCTAGTAAATACACATCAAAGTTTATGTACGGAGAGGGATAAGAGAGACACATTGCAAAAGATGGGGGAATAGAGTGATGATGATGATGGTTGACACTATGAGAATTGAACCATTACAGAAAGCAATCTAAAAAAAATCATGGCAGGCGTTAATTGTTGGGAACGCCTCACAAAGATCAAAAGTTATTATTTTTAACGTCACTGTGAGCGCTACATGAACAATGTGGAAAAAATTCTATCAATACAAGTTCACAAGTCACCCAAGGCTTGGTCCCAGAGCCATATGCTCTCTACAAAAATCCTACGCGCACTATATAACAACGTTGCGATACATTGTTTTTTTTTTTTTACCTCAACTAGTCCTGCCTCATTCAGAATTATTCCTTAAGAAATAAAAGAAAAAGACCCCATTGAATTCAAACAATAACTTGACAAATTCCTCCAGCAAATACCAGACAAACCACAGACACCTAGACACATCTAGGCAAGTAACAATTTCTTACATGAGTGGGATATCTCACCCTAAAATGTAACTAAAAAATGACCAGTTGGTGCTAATATGTCAGGCTTTGGCTTGAGCCAATGGCCGAAAACTATCTAAAGTATAGATATCATATTTAAAGGAATGTTTTTTTTAAACAAAAGGGAATATTTTATGAATACCCAGTATAAATTTATCTTATTTAGACTTTGTAAATTTCAGAGTTATTATGCAAAAGTGACAATCACTAGTTTAGTTATGTCTTGTTCCACATGCATACAATGTGCACCAGCTGTTTTTCCACGCACGCTCACGCACACTTATACCCTGACAAAGACACACTGACAGAAACTTATATAATTACTTGAATAACGTAGGACAATGTATGATATGCATATTACACACAAATACTACATGTCTATATAACCTACAACACAACACACATTCAGAGAGGACACAACCTGACGTATACTGACGCTCATACATATGCACCTTCAATACATACGCAAGGAAATATGTTTAGATGTTTACACAAATTACATGTGTGTGGAAGTGTGTGCATGTTTGTCTGGCTGCATGACTGTCTGTCTATGAATGTATGTATGTATGTGAATGCTGTATAAATACACGTGTACACATGAGCGTCTATCCGCTTGTATCCATACGCACTAACTATGCCACAAGAATTTCTTAATTTGAGGAAAATTCTTCTGAGATCAAAGTGGAGGAGTGTCGATGTTCAAGAAAAATGCCCGAGTTTGGGACTAATTAGCAAATGCTTCCACGTATACAGATATACACATACATAGATATGGGTATGTATGCATGTTTTTATGTGTGTAAATATATATATATGTATGTAAGTATGTTTGTATGTATGTATACATATACATACACACACACACACATATATATATATATATATATATATATATATATATATATATATATATATATATATATATATATATATATATATATATATATATATATATGGGCATATATCCTAATGATTAGGGTGTTGCCTAACGATCGCGAAATTGTGACTGCAATTGCTGGACCGGTTGGCGCGTTTTATTCTTGCGCATGACAATTAATCACCCTTTGTTCTGAAATCACTTCGACTCCTGACGTTTGATACACTGTGCACTTGTTCAGGTAACGTCGATTATGTGGAAGGAGCGAGTTAATGTACAACACAAACATTTAATCACTATAAACAACTCATTTGTGCAGGTCATTCAGCAAGAAATTTCAGAACTTTCTCGGACTACAAGGCAAAAGTTACATAATGAGAAATGAACGGCTTGATGGTGTTACCGTGTTGCAGGATGTATTTGCGGAAGGAAGACGGGTGTGTTGTTAGGCGTTCCTCCATTCGGACGTGAAATGGTCGGATCGTTCAAGCGATGTCGTAATCAGCGCATATGGAACACTGTAACTGGCAGACAACACAAGTCCGTATGGGATGCGGCTGTTTGCTAATGGGTATATATATATATATATATATATATATATATATATATATATATATATATATATATATATATATATACATTAGCGTATATATATTATATACATTCGTCTATTCTTTTTCTTGTTTCAGTCATATGACTGCGGCCATGCTGAAGCACCGCCTTTAGTCGAACAAATCGACCACAAGAGTTATTCTTTGTAAGCCAAGTACTTATTCTACCAGTCTTTTAGTCCCAACTGCTAATTTGCAGGAACGTAAACACACAGACGTCGGTTGTCAAGCGATTGTGGGAGGACAAACACAGACACACAAATATATATATATATACGACGGGTTTCTTTCAGTTTCTGTGTACCAAATCCATTCACAAGGTTTTGGTCGGCAAGAGGCTATAGTAGGAAACACTTGCCCAAAGTGCTACGCAGTGGGACCGAAACCGAAACAAGGTGGTTGAGAAGCAAGTTTCTTACCACACAGCC
>NC_142928.1:134573894-134593894 GCF_046866305.1 Octopus bimaculoides
AGCTATAATATATATATATAGATATATATATATATATATATATATATATATACATATACCTATGCACTTATGTATAATATATATGCATGTATATATACATATGTGTACATATTATACGTATATATATGTGTGTTTGTTTATATACACATTTTAATATACATATACGTATGCACACACATAAATACACACACACACACACACACACACACACACACACACACACACATATATATGTAGTCAGTTATTTGTCCATAAGTCAGAAATATAAATAATTCACCTGGCACGTTTTTATATCGTCAAACCACATATTACTGGTTATAACATATAACTGATCAGAATGTTAACGTCGGTTTTGCGTTAAATAACACCACTAGACGATGTTGACTCTTCGGTCACGGTCTACTGGCGAGTGTGCGCTCCTGTGTGTGTGTGTAAATATGTGTGTGTGTCTATCAATGCTTGCAAATTTTGGCACAAGGCCAGGAATTTCCTGGGAGGGTATAAGTCAAATACATAGACCTCGCTGTTCAACTGGTACTTATTTTATCGACCTCGGAAGGATTAAATGCAAATTAGACATCGGTGAATTTTGAACTCGGTATGTAAAGACAGACACAATGCTGCTAAGCATTTTCCCTGGCGTACTACCGATCCTGCTAGCTCGTCGTTCTAATGATAAGGTGAAGGCGACGAGCTGGCAGAATCGTTAGCACGCGGAGCGACACGCTTAGCGGTATTTCGTCTGCCGTTACGTTCTGAGTTCAAATTCCGCCGAGGTCGACTTTGCCTTTCATCCTTTCGGGGTCGATAAATTAAGTACCAGTTACGCACTGGGGTCGATGTAATCGACTCAATCCGTTCGTCTGTCCTTGTTTGTTCCCTCTATGTTTAGCCCCTTGTGGGCAATAAAGAAATGAGAATCGTTACCGTACCGAGCAAAATGTTTAGCTACGTTCCTTCCTACTTTACGTTCTGAGTTCTAATACCGCCGTGGTCGACTTTGTTTTATATCCTTTCGAGGTCGATAAAATAAATACCAGTTGAACACTGGGGTCGTGTAATTGCTAACCTTGTGACAAAATTCAAGACCATTAATAATAGAGTTAGGCAGAAGAAATGAAAGTATTGATCCTTAGTTTAAGTTCAGGTATGGAAACAATTTAAATAAAAGACAATATTTATGTTGTTACGTTTAAGAATTTGTCTCTATCCCCTGAGGTTGCTTGTTCTTCTGTCCTAAAACCACAAGTATTTTCAACAAGTGGACATAAAAGTTCTTAAATACGTAAATATTCTACATTATTTTATTGCATGCCGTTTCGTTTAATTTCTTCGAAAATTTGAAAACTTTCAGAACCTGTACTGAAACAACCTAAGGCGTAATTCCTTCGTTTTTTCTGACTGACCTTATTATTACCAATATACTATCCAGAAACTAGCCAAAAAAAAACCCCAAAAAAAAACCGTTTGATTCATATATACATATATGTATATATATATATGTATATATTTAAAATAAGAGCAGGAAAATTACACCAAAACACCATCACAGAATATATACGTCCAAAATAATATTGTATTGATAGATAGACGTATAAATATATAAAGTATGATTATTAAAAAGTTTAAAACACACATATATATATACATATATATATATATATATATACGTGTGTGTGTGTATATATATGTATTATGTATGTATGCACGTATGTATGTATGTATGTATGCATGTATGTATGTATATCTTCTTTTATCTTTTACTCGTTTTAGTCATTTGACCGCGGCCATGCTGGAAAACGTATTAAATTTAGTTGAGGAAATCGACCGAATTACATATTTTTTAAGCTTGGTACTTATTCTATCGGTCTCTTTGCCGAACCGCTAAGTTACAGGGAAGTAAACACTCCAAAACCGGTTGCCAAGCGGTGATGAAGAGACAAATACAGACAGCAAGACACACGTCCCTGGGGGACGAAAAATAAGACCCGTCAAAGGGCGGAGGAACTCATGAGTAGTTAGCAGCCATCAAGTAAATGAGAGCAAACCGGTAATCAATTTAGGGTTATCTCTTAGTATTTACTATTTACAAATATATATAGTGAAGGCGCATGGCTCAGTGGTTAGAGCGCCGAGCGTGAGATTGTGAGTTCGATTCCCAGACCGGGCTACGTGTTGTGTCCTTGAGCGAGACACTTTATTTCACGTTGCTCCAGTTCACTCAGGCGTAGAAATGAGATGCAACGTTACTGGTGCCAAGCTGTATAGGTCTTTGCCTTTCCCTTGGATAACATCGGTGGTGTGTAGAGGGGAGGCTGGTATGCACGGGCGACTGCTGGCCTTCCATAAAATCAACTTTAGGTCGTGCGTTCGCCGGTGAGGCGACTTTCTGACCAGACTTGTTCCCCGGAGGTGAACCTCTTAGGTGCACCCATGGTCTTTGTGCACCCATGCGTCTTCGTCAAAACAGGCGTTCCCGCAAAGCAAATTAAATAAAATTTGGGAATTGCGGAGGGTTAAAGGTGATAACAAAAACAGGATAGTTAAAACAAACGGTAAGGGCTGTTAAGCCATAACGAGGTGAAGTGGTGAACGCTGGAGAAGCACAGGAGACAGACAAAAACTCGTGCAGACCTTTGTAGCGTGATATATATATATATATATATATATATATATATATATATATATATATATATGTATGTATGTATTTATGTATTTACATATATTTACTCGGCTACATACACAATACACACATTACTGATTGCAGTTTTGATGTAGGTTTGTATGTAAAGAAAAAAGCCAAACCTTGTCTGTTGGCTATGCCTATTTGTAATTGTTAAACGACAAAGTACTGGACGGAAGCCAATCCATTGCATGGATTAACTACGTCCATTTCAAACTCAGTGGAATGATATGAAATGCCATGCTTAACGTCTCAACACAACGCTCTTTCCGCAATCGAACTCAAGAGTCCAACACCCTAACTACTCGACTGTGAGGTCTCCTGTTTTTATGCCTCAAGTATCTATCTATCTATCTATCTATTTATCTATCTATCTATCTGTTTCTCTCTCTCTGTCAGTCTGTCCCTGTCTGTCTGTCTGTCTCTGTCTGTCCCTCCCTCTCTCTCTCTCTCTATATATATAAAATATATGTGTGGGTGTTTTGTATATCAAACACAAAGTAGCATGCATGCACGAGCGCGCGAGTATTGAGTGTATACATTGTACTTAAAACAAATCATTAATAGGTCCCTTTGAATGATCTCAGCCAATTGGATAGTCATCACTCTTGGGTTATTAAATAGAGAAGAGATTTCGCGATCAAATCATGCGGAAAGTACATCAGACAGATAAGCAAGCATAAATTGACCAAGTGTTAGGTTTAGAGCCATAAAAAAGAAAAATAACTATCCTTTTAAAAGGATGTTGGTGCAAAGGGATTCCTATTGTTGGAGACATCAAATGTAATGGTAATTGCGTCCCGGCATCTTCAGGATGCGCGGCTCACCTCTGTTATATGTTCTCAACTTATTTTCTCCTTTCATGTCTGTACGCTTTGAATTCTATTCGTTCACTTCGTTATCGTTAAATTGAAAACAAATCACACACAGACACACATACACGCGCGCGCGCACGCACACACACACACACACACACACACACACACACACACATATATTGACCGTTGACTGAACACCATTCAATTTTTTTTCTCCGTGTTTTTCTCCTTGTCTCCGTATTCTTTCTGTTGAAGAGCGTAGCTCGAAACGTCAAAGACTTTCCGTATTCCCGAGCGTCATACTAATATATACTTTTGTTATTTACACCACCTGTCCTCGTCTGTTGTTATTATTTGTATATTCTCCCATATATATATATATATATATATATATATATATATATATATATATATATATATATATATATATATATATATATACATATATTATATATATATACATGTATGTATATATGTATATATATGTATGAACATAGATATAAATATGACTAAAATCTGCAACTGATATATATATATATATATATATATATATATATATATATATATATATATATATATATATATATACATGGTAGAAATCAACTCGTGACCGAGTAACACCATTTCCTAAATCCATTTCAGTCTAAGAAGCATTTCGTGTTTGGTCTCCCTATCGCTAGTATACATACATCGTCTCATATACATGCATAGATACATACATACATACATACATACATACATATATATATATATATACGTCCATTGACATCAATTTTTATCTCGACGATATCTCCTCTCACTCCGTACCAGCCAAATCCTCTAGCTTCTTCAATTTTTGGTGTCACTGATTATATAGTATTAGTTTGATCTTCAATTCCAAATTATATACATCACTCAATAGGGATAATGCCAACCATGTCGCTTTCAAAGGCAAAAAAAAAACACGAACACACATAATGTAAATGAAATATCACAGACTGTTGCGCAATATTCGTTTAGTATGAGTAGCACACAACTAAACCCCTCACAATCGTTTGAAAGTTTGGGCACCACTATCACCAAAGATCTCTCCTAGTGAAACTGCAATCTTAACATAGCTATGACCGTATCCTAGTAACCTAAGAACTCGCCCTTATCTCCAGGATCTGAAGAGTCTTAACTTCCTCCACAACATTCATTGATACTCAACAAATCTCAAGTGGTTTCTAATGATGTGTTGCTCCCAGATTTGGGGACTTTGTTGCTGTTGAAAGTACATCCAGAAAATAGCCATCGGATTGATTGGTACACTCCAGCCTCTGACCACATGTATGCTATCTTCTTTCAGGCAATAACCCATCTCCTCTCCTCTCATCAACGTTCTTTTGTCCAGCATCTTACCCAGGAAACACACTAACCAATACGTACAGTCGTTTCTTCTCAGAACGTTGTCCCTCGAGAATCTCTCTTCCTGTTTACATATTATTCGTAGGTGAGATAGTTCAAATGAAATATTAATATCAGCCTAAACGGTTACACAGAACCTATGAAATCTATGAGCGCTGTCTTACTCAAGACACAGCAAGTGAAAAAAATTGCACTTAAAAGTTTACCGCAAGATTATGGCTATTAGAAGGTACGGCGAGCTGGTATCCCAGATGCCATTGTCCATGTATATATGTGATCTTATGTACATATGTGTCATTCTGTATTGTTAACAATCGTATGTATATGTGTGTTACTATCTGTCGATATTTTCTAGGAAGAGCCTCATTCATATATATCTATAGGCTGTCTCAAAAAAAGTGACTGGTGGCCATGATTATGTACTATACATAGCCCTTTATATGTTTGTTCCAGTCCTGGTTACTTGCGTTCAAATTCATTATGGAACACCCTGTATGTGTACAGATCTGAATGTGAATATTGCTATTGACAAGCTGTTTGCTGCTGTCGATGGCATGACCAGCGTAAAATCTTTCTCTGCTTTAAACCAATCAATATTTATTCCTTTCCTTCTCGTTGTCATCCTCCTTATTTCCTTCTTTTTCTCTCTCGCAAACCCAACCCCAGCTTCAACCACTTTCCAATCCTCACCTTCATTCTCTTCACCCGCTCACTGTCTCCGATTGCTTCGCACCACTCATATGCAACAACTATTTTTTTGTTTCTACTTCCCGTTTTTCAATGCTGTTTCTAAGCTCAGATGGGCTAAATACAAAAGAAAATCTTATTCGCTACCGAACAAGATTTTAGCGGAAACGTCAGAATCTTTTAAGAAACGTAACGTTTTACCAATAAATACAAATATTGCCGATGCAAACATCCACTACTCTCTCTGGATTTTCTTTTCCTTACCTATCTACAAACACACATTCGTATATATAAATATAGAACTGCTTTAAAACATGAATTGAAAATACAGCTACGTTCTAGTCTTAACACTTTTAGTGGGATTTTTTTTTCATATTCTCGTATGCAACCCTTACAGTTGCTTTTAAGTAATAAGTTCCTAAATCCACAGTAATTCTCAATGTAGTTAGAGTTCCACGAACTCATCATGAGGATTCAAAACTCTCTCTATATATATATATGTGTGTGTGTGTGTATGTATGTATGTATGTATGCATGTATGTATGTATATATATATATATATATATATATATATATATATATATATATATATATATATATATATAGTGTGTGTGTGTGTGTGAAGGCGCATCGCTTAGTGGTTAGAGCGTCGAGCTTACGAGCGTGAGGTTGTGAGTTCGAATCCTGAACAGGGCTGCGTTGCTCCAGTTCACTCAGCTGTAGAAAGGAGTTGCGACGTTACAGGTGCCAAGCTGTATCGGCCTTTGCCTTTCCCTTGGATAACACTGCTGGCGTAGAGAGGGAGGGCTAGTATGCATCGGCGACTGCTGGTCTTCCATAAACAACCTTGCCCGGACTTGTTCCTGGGAGGGTAACTTTCTAGGTGCAATCCCATGGTCAGTCATGACCGAAGCGTGTCTCAGCAGTGTCATCCCATAAATAATGCAATTTTTTAATACTATTATTTTTCAAAATTAAGATAAACAAAGTTATTTTTTAATCTAAAATATACTCCCCTTTACTTTCTACAATACTCTTCCATCTATCTGGTAGACGTGCAAGGCCCCTCTTCCAAAATTCACTTGTTCGGAACGAAAAATACTCCTCAGTACTGTTCTGACCGCGTCTACAGAATTCATATTTTTTCCGTCCAGATGATTTTGAAGACTGCGGAATAAATAATAATCAGATGGGGAATTGTCCGGCGAATATAGTGGGTGGGGCAACGTTTCCCATTTAAACTGCTCGAGCCTTTGGAATGTCGTTGTCACTGTATGTGGCCGAGTATCATCCTGATGGTAGAACACCTTTCGTCTTGAAACCAAAGATGATCGTTTTTCTTCTAACGCTGACATAAGCCGCTCAATCTGCTCGCAGCAGATCTCCTTTGTTACCTTTTGGTTTGGGTTTAAAAGTTCAAAGTGGACTAAAAGTGGACATATCCCACCAAGCAGATAGCATCACCATATGTGTGTGAACACCTTCCTCAGCCTGGGGTGCCGGTGTTTCTCCTTTCCCTACCCACTGTCTTTTGTGCTTGACATTTTTATAGAGAACCTATTTCTCGTCACCAGTCACTATTCAGTCCAAAAAAAGATTCATTCGTGAGACGTGACAGCAAAGAAGAGCACACATTCACTCTTTGTGCGCGATTAGACGTGTAAAGTTTCAAGAACACATTGACCCAATTTGCACGCAGGTGTCGATGAATAGTTGAATGACCAAATCCAAGCTTCTCTGCTAATTCCTCAACAGTTGCGATGGGATTTTGTTCCGCCAAGGTTTGCAGGACGTCTTTGTCGAGCTCTACAGGTCTTCCAGGGCGAGGCTCGTCTCCTAGGTTGTCGTTTCCGGCTCGGAATTTTTGGAACCACCGTTTATACTGGCTTACTCTGATTGTCCGATACCCATACACTGCATGAATATTCCTCGTACTTTCTGTTGCGTTGTTGCCTTCATTGAATTCGTAAAGCAAAATATGCCGAATATGCTCCTTTGTCACTTCTATTATAGCTTTGAAAAAAATAACTCTTAAAATCGAACTGCACTCAGCAACACAGGTGAATCCCATATATATATATATGATGAGAGAGAGAGAGAGACAGACAGACAGACAGACATGATTACCTTTTCCAATCTGTCCGTTTCTGAATTTATGACGGTGGTGTGTGATTTTTAGAAGTTTAGGCTGGTACATACATATTCTCAATACCGGGAAGTATTTCTTCCAACTCTTTACCTAGGTCTCACCGAGGTCAACTTTTCCTCCCATTTTTTGAAGCTGATAAAATTACCAGTCATGTACTGGGGTCGATGGACTAACTCTTCCTTTTAAATTGCTAGCCTTGTGCGTAAATAATGGCCATTATTATTACAGTGTGATGGGGAGGGGTCGGAATAGCAGAAGGGTTAGCACACCAGATGAAATGCATAGCTGCATTTCGCCTGTCACTACGTTCTGGATTCAAATTCTACCGAAGTCGTCTTTGCATTTTATCCTTTTGGGGTCGATAAATTAAGTACCAGTGAAACACTGGGGTTGATGTAATCGACTAGTCCTCGCCACGAAATTTCGGGCCTTGTGCCTATACTAGAAAGGTTATTTGTTTCGGCTCTATAAAAATCAAAGTTTAAATATCGCTGAAGTCAAACTTGCTTTTCATCCCCACCCCTCTTACAGTTTTCTTACAGTTATGCTAATCCACCAACCTTTATCGACATAAAATGAAGCACCGATCAAATTCTAGGGTCTATTTAAACAACTGATCCACTTCCCCAAATTTCTTGCTTTATTTCTATAATGGAAACAATTTGTAGAGTGTAGCTTTTGTCAAAGACCTCTATCCTCAGTGATCTTCATCGGAGTAGTTTTGTTGGTTCAGTTGAAATGTGATTGTGTCCACTGTGCCTTTTATCCTTCCAAGGTATATTAAATTAGTGACAGTCAAATACTAGCAACAAGTTTATCGTGTGAAATGCTCACCTAAAATTAGTGGCATCGCACTGCTAAAATCTATCGTTGTTGCTGTTATTTATTTTGCCATCACTGTTTTCTTGCTGAAAATAATGTTATGTTATTTTCTCACTTGCTTCTCAGTTATTTTACAGCTCTCTTATCGAATATCTAAAGTCTTAAGTTACTTCTTATGGCGAAAAATTAACTGAATTTGCAATTCCATACAAGGCATCGTAATTAAACAGCTGTGGCTTTTTTCAGAACCAGAAACAAGAGGAAGAATTTAAAGAGCTTTTAATCCGAAGAAGCATCAGAGCTCATAAAAAAAGAAGGCAATTTTAAAACTGACAACACCATTCCAACACTGTCAGAATTTATGGATTCCCAATTACCATAAAACTTTTATTGCAGACAACAATTTGTCCCAGTTTTTATATATATTTTCCTTTTAACTTTTGATATTTTTCCTTTGATTATCTTTCGTCTTTTCACGAGTAACTATTATTTTTAGGCATTCAATCAATTCTCATTTTTATTTGTTTTGTTGACTGGATTCAAAGAAAAAAAATATCAATAATCTGAGGAAGTTGATTCCACGAAATTTAGAGAAGATGAAAAAAAGAAAGAAAATTAAAAGAAAATAAATGAATACAGAAAACGCAACGGAAGAAATCGAGTTCTTCAAAATTCTAAGCTATTTACTTTTTATTCATCTTCTTTAATGTTTTCTATTTGTAATTTCCCCGCCCCTTTCTTTGAATCCAGATTTTTCAGGTTTGATGACCTTCTGTTTATTCAAGTTGTTCACAGAAATTCTTTGAGTGAGAGTTCATAACAGAATTTCTGTTTAATTCCACCATTCCACTATGTAAGTTTCGGCTGCGAAGAGAAAATAAAGAAAATCACTTTGAAGGAATACATAACAGGCAAGAAATCGACATTGCTCGGCTGCAGAGTCGTGAATTATTCAAAGCTCATCACTGATATATTGGTGTGACAATTTCATTCATTGGGAAATTAGAGCTGCTAAATATTCGCGATAACATTTAAAATTTTTCATCCAGATGTGAAGGAAATAGCCATTGACTCTTTGCAGGGATTTCAAAACTGGTATGAGGAAGCGGGATCTGATCCTAATGCATGCTTCAAAGTTGGAGTGAGGTGTCTACTAAAGACACGCAAGATATCAGGTGGTGATGTTAAACCGGATGACACAGTAAGAAGTCCACCCAAGTAAGCCATGGCTGCATTTGAACTCGGATCGCTAAGAACCGGAACAAATACCGCAAGACATTCGGTCCGATTTTCTTACAGTTCTGCTAATCCACCGACCTTTATTTTGGGGACCTCCGAAAAGATGAAAAGTAAAATAAACTGCAATAGGATTTGAACTCAGAATCGGAACAAATACCTCGAGACTTTTTATCCGACATTCTATCAACGCTGCCAGTTCACCATCTTTACAGTAAGTACATTCGAAGGATGGTAGTTGAAGTGGTTAAGGGGAGGGATATATTGGTTTCACATTTTAGCACAAGGCCAGCAATTTCGGGGGTGGGATATAAGTCGATTACATCAATTCAACTGGAAGTTATTCTAACGACTCCGAAAGTAACGATTTTGTTGGCTCGCTGCATTAATTAAGGGGATATATTAATGATTATTATGATATGAAGTAACAAGTGTAGCAGTCTGCTGATGGGTGCAGGGGCGATTGTAATGATGTCAAGTTAGATGCAGTGGACTGATTTCCCTTTTACTAGTAACAGAGTGTGAACTCATGATGGTTGAATGGTTAAGAGTTCGATCCACTGCATGGCATATTGTTTTTTTTACGCCCATTACTTCTGCTCAACCCAAGCCTTGCGAATGAAATTGGCTAGACAAAAACTGTGTGGAATCCTGTCGGGTGGATTTTGTCTAATTTAAAGATACAACCTTGTCATACAGGATTCTTTCATATGTCACCCATGGTGCGTTGATTCTACCCGAGAAGTAAGTTAACAGTGCACACACGTCTGTGGAATGCTTACATGCCAAGTCAATGAGATAGCAATCATCGACGAAATCAAGGAAGATCCATATACTAATTAATTACTCGGTTTACTAGTAATGGAAATTTGAATAATTTATTGTTACATGAAGTAGTGTAGTAGCAGCTGTTGTAGAGTAGTAATGAATTTATTGGCGAGAATACTGGTATGTCAAAGTATGCAGATGAGACGATTTGAAGATACACTTATGCAATGGCGAATGTAAACGAGTACGAATAGGTTTGTTGATTTGTATAGCATTAGAATTAATCTAGTGAAAAACAGCACTTCTGATTACAACGCTAACAGACAAGAGACAAAGTGTTTAGAAAATTCTGCTACCAAATTTGAGTTAAAAGGAATTGTCTGATCTACAGATAGAGTGAAATGTCTGGGTTCGTTTTTGTATAAACACTCGCTTTTTTTTTTTAATTCAATCATTTGTTTAACTACTGTGTATCTTTGTTTATGTAGAGACGGTAATTTATATGAAGATAGCTTAATGTTAAGTAATGAAGTGAGGTTGACAGACGTTTAAGTGTGAGTGATGACCGTATGTAATGTTAGAGTGGTAGTTGGATGTGAAAGGAGAATAGTAGTTGTTTGTACCTGACCGTGAAGTGAGACTGCCATGTCTTTGTGAAGTAATTGAACAAGTTTCTGATATTTGAATCTTACTTATTTGTCAACCAGCAATATATTCAACAAATCAGGAGTAGTAAACCTGAGAGAACGATAAAGTAGCAGAGTAAGTATTTTCTTTCACCACTAATAGATTTTAAGTTCAAATACTTACAGAAGCACCTTTAAATCTCATCTCTTGAGAGTCAATAAAATTGTTACTAAAAGATTGCAACAAGCACGTACAGGAGTCAGTTCGATCAATTCTATTCGTTTTTCTAGATATGTGTCAACCTGTGCCGTTGTGCGAAATCAATATATTTCATCGCTCGAAGACGGTGGAATTGGAGAAAACACTAATGCACTTACGAAAAAGGGATTACAACTTTAGAACATATAGATTTTGCTCATCTAGCTTCCGCGTTCTAAAGCTACTGGGATCGCTTTTTGATATCCTTCCTGACCGATAAAATAATCATTTGTTATATACTGGCATACATGCAATTGAATATGTCTTTCCTGCCAGTTGGGGAATTCGACTTCACCTTACTCCCAAAGATGTCATATATTCAATCAGTCGTTGAGTACTTAAGAGCAAGGGGCACTTCAGGGAACTGAACAACCAAGAGTTTAACGTTCAGCTATAAGGTAAATATAAAACACTCACACACACACATTTATAAGTATATATGTATATGTATGTGTGTATGTATGTATTTATGTACGCTTATAAATACATATGTGTGCATGTAGTGTGTGTGTGTGTGTGTGTGTGTTTGTGTGTGTGTGTGTGTATTTGTGTCTGTGTATCGTGACGAACAGCTTTTTTTAAACAAATGGTTTTAAATAAGTTAGAAACAGAACCGTATTATATGGAATTCTCCAAAGCTGTAGGTTAATCATCGAAGCTATGTCGATAAGGAAATGCGAGGCAAACTTTAAAACTCCAGTTAAGTGCCGTAATAACTAACAAAGACTATTTCCTGATTACTGAAAGAGTGGTAAAAGCTTCGTTTCTGGCGATAATTACATAATTAACACAGAAGCAAGTTCATGATTCTTGACTGCTATAAAATAACAATAACATGTTTCACCAATAATGATTTCCTCCAAAGCCAATGAAAGAATCGTTACTAAAACTACGAAGGAACATTTACTAGGTTATTTGACGTGCTAGAAATAAAGACAAATCTCCCTCAAACCACATCCTTCTGTCTTAATAATTATTTCAAATTTTTGCCATAAGAGCAGCTTTGGGAGGTGGTAATGAGTTGATTACATCGACCCCCGTCTTCAACTGGTACTTATTTTATCAACTCCGAAATGATGAAAGGCAAAGTCGACGTCGGCGGAATTTGAACTCAGAACGTAGCGACGGGCGAAACACCTACTGTCTTAATAATGGACACTGTGACACAATATTGCTGCAGTACTGTGATACAATAGTCTGTAATACAATACTGAGGGTGTTTGCACACGATCTTAGATCAAGTCACTTGCTATGCAAGTGCATCTCCGTAATAATACGATGATAGGAGAAAATTCTTTCCATAATTATAATACAAACTATAAATTTTAAACTGAATTCAAACTTCCTCCCTCAGCTATAGTATGAAACAATAAATAATTACTTCCACCCATTCTGTTAAAAAAAAAAAAGTCAAAAGTCAATAGATCTACAAGATGGAAGGCATTAAGATGGGATGAGGGTGGGGGAATTGACGATGTGTGAATGGTGGGAAAAATACTGTATTAACGATAGGAAATTGTCAGGCCTCATTCTGAATCAGGAATTATAAATAGAAAGATGATTGTGACCTCTGACTATAAGCAATATTTAGTTGTTTGGTCGGAGACATGATCTGGTAATGATAAAATGATTATGTAGATATGCTGTAGATGTAAATATGTTTCAGAGAGTTTGTTCATGAAGTGACATAGATTGTCAAGAGTTGAATTTTATTGCGACACCAAACTATTCCTCTCATATGTCGAAATGCTTTCCCAATTTTTAATAATGTTGTTTCATCGTGTTTGTAATATGCATCTTCAAAGGATACGAAATGTGCTACTTTATGTGCTTGATTATGTATTATAGTTTGTTAGAGAGAGAGATTAGAGACCCAGGCATGATCCATCAAAGATATAATGTAGTGCTTTATCTTTTGTCTCATCTTTGTTTCAGTTATTGGACTGTGGTCATGCTGGAGCACCACATTGAATGGTTTAATCGAACAAATCACCTCCACTACTTGAGATACTTTTTAAGTTTGGCATTTATGCTATCGATTATTTTTACCGAACCGCTAGTAATGGGAAATTAAGCAAATTAACACTGTCATCCCAACCATACATGCACTTATGCACACAGTCATGCCTGCGCTCGTGCAAGGTGTTTTATTTTTGTTTGCCTTGTGAGATGTGCGCCGTTTGGATCTCTTTACTATGTCAACTATGCTAGTTCTGAATGTTGAGAAGGTGTGTATAACTCCATATTTTTTGATCATCCGTGTGCAAGGTCTACTGGTGTTATTGAGAGTGATGGTTGGAAGTTTTTATATTTCTTTTTACTACCAAGGGAGCAGACGGAGTTATTTCAGAGCAGCGTTTCTTGGTATTGATGTCAAAGTTTGGCACAAGGCCACCAATTTCGGGGCTAGGGCTAAATCGATTAGATCGACCCCCAGTGCTCATCTAGTTAACTGTTTTATCGACCTAAAGGATAAAAAGCAAAGTCGATCCCGGTGGTATTTTAACCGAGAACATAAAGACGGGTGAAATGCTGCTCCGAATTTTGCCCGGCGTGCTAACGATTCTGCCTTCTTGCTACCCTGTGTTTCTAGGTATTGAAGTGATGCTTGATTAATTTCACGTCGGTATGCAGAGTAGATAATCTGTGATATAGACACATGGTCCACAAATTTAAGAGGAAGGGGTTAATGGATAGTATCAACCTCAGTATTTGACTGCTACTTTATTTTATCGACTTTCGAAGGGATGAAAGTCAAAGTTGACCTCGGCGAGATTTCACATCAGAACATGATGTGCTGGAAAGAATGCAGCATGGCAATTCCGACACTGGAACGATTCTGGAATAGTAAGATAATGCAAGTGTGATATCATCTGCATATGATGATGTATGTATGGTGCGAAGTTGTGTAGGACGGTCGTGTAAGTATAGGTAAAAATAATAGTCAAGAGTACGGTTCCTTCCGTTGCAAAACAACATATCTGGAATCGTATATTCCTGATATTTTTGTTGTGTTTTATACTACATTGTTTTGGCGATGTGCCAGGTAGTTCGTTAACTTGGATATTTTCGTTGATTATAAATTTGTCTAACACAATGTATGTTGGAGTTGCATTGTTTATAAAAATAGTGAAAGGTCACAGTGACCACCCCATAATTTCTTTTACATCAAGTTTCAGTTAAGAGGGTATATATTCAATACAAAAAATGGGAACGGAGCATCTACATGGTCGCTGGCTTTACTAGAAATAATAGCGAAACTTTCTTCAAATAGGATCGTATCATCTTTAAAATACGAAGGACATATATATTGTAATTCTAAATGCATTATTACTGAAAATCAAAAAAAGAAGAGAAAGAAAAAAGAAAAAGAAATGGAAAAGAAACGGAATGGTCGAAGCTGGTATATTTTTCATCGCACCTGGGGAAGGTGACTTAATAACAGAACTAATATAAACAAACATTTCTAAGCTTCCAGTTCCTGTGTAAGTAGGCCTAAACACTGTATCACTCTCGGCTACCACAATCTGCAATCGTTGAACTGTTTCCTTGTTTTATGTTTTCTTGAAGGTGTTTTATGTAGATAGGTATCGTGTTGAATTATAGACGGCTGTGTAGCAACTCTTTCAACTTTTAATGCATTTTACTGGATTGTTTGTGATTTAGGCTTCAATTCATTCAACACGAAATGCCATTTGAAACTTCAAAAGAATTCCTCTCATTTTACTTTGTAAATTAATGCTCCAAGAATTGCAAAACATATTGCTCCCCTAGTTGAAAATTTCATTGGAAAATTTCATTTTCCTGTTTCTATACATCTTTCTATTTCGCTTATTACTTTCTGTCTCTTCGGTCTTTTTCGCATTCCATTACTTTATACGTATGTGTGTGTGTGTGTGTGTGTGTGTGTGGCTGGGTGGGGTGTATGTATGTATATATATCTCTCTCACACATCATCTCTCTCTCTCTCTTTCTCTATCTATCTATCTATCTATCTATCTATCTATCTATCTATCTATCTATTCCTATGTATGTATGTATATATGTATGTATGTATGTATGTATGTATGTATGTATGTATGTATGTATGTATCTATCTATCTATCTATCAATCTATCTATCTATCTATCTATATATATATATATATATATATATCACTTTCTCTCTCTATATGTGTGTGCTCGCGGCGCGTGTGCGTGTGTGCGTGTGTATATAATCAGCGTACACAGATCTGTACAGTATGTAATTGCGTGTTTGTTTGTATCTAAGTTTATCTCTGTTTGTGTTTATATACTTGTATGTGAATAACATGTAAACATGAAAGAACCTTCGTCATAACTTTGTTTTAACATATTCGCTTCCTCGAAGAACGAGACGGACCAGACATGATCGAATACCCTCAGACGAATTTCCTACAAATGGATATCAGTTGATTTAATATTTGCAGTAATAAACAACTAAGTGTTTTTCAATAAATAGTATAATCGAAAACTAAAATGGCACTACATGTAGCTTTCAAGATTCCCTTTTAATGAGGAAACGTCTGATGCAGTTTACTTTCAAAGAATGATAACTCTAAACAGAAACAAACTTAAAGAGTTGAAACCGAAGTAGAATTATCAAGATAATTATTCCGCTAGGCCAATTTTCAACCCTTTACAGCAGTATACATTTCTATTCTACAGCTATCCTACTCATTATGCTGCTACTAACAAACAACCCACGCAGTTAAATCTCAACGCTATGGATTGGAATAAGCTGGATAAGAATTACAATTGTTACAGTTCACTCGAATAACATGTTGCCTGCTTCTTCTGAGGCAGTTACCACATTTAGAAATTCGGCAACAGCTACAACGATGTTGTCAATGACGATGAGGACAACAGCACCGACGACTCAAACCGTAACCCTATGCTTTCATATTTTTTTTTGTGAGTGCTAGGATTCATAAGGGCGATTATTTGGTTTCCATAGCATATAAGCGACCGAGATCACAGCATTAATGTGAACCGGATGGCAGTCCTTTGGATGCGTCAAAGCCATCATTTTTTAGAAGCTACAAGTCGATTATTTCGATTCCAGTTCTTGACTGATGCTTTGTTTTATCAAGTCTCGAAGGGGTGAAAGGCAAAGTTGACCTTGATGGGTTTTGAACTCAGAAAAAAAAAAAAAAATCGGAACAAATGAAATGCAAATCCTTAATCTTCTATCTCTTGCTAATCTAAACTTTCCAAACTTAAACATTATACACTAATCTGTTCATGTGAGGTGGTGCTTACGATTCCCTAAATGTATCCTCCCTACCAATGTATATTAACAAACGAAGTTTCCAGTTACTTTCGATTAAAGTTTCACGTCTCTTGTTAAGGTTATCTCTTGGGATTTTCTGTAGAAATTATAGCCAGCCCTAAGTTTGTTACAACGTTTCGTATCCGAGACATCTAATGTAAACAGTGGGATTGAAGATTAAAAATGGATAATGGGTGCATATGCCATATTTCACGAGCGTTTGCTCTTTCATCAACACCCATCCATAAAAACGTTTAATATACTTTGTATATATTAAGCTTGCATGACGAAATACGGTGTCTCTACAAGTTATTAATTTTCACTTCTCTGTATATTTTCTTTTCTTTTCTTTCGTTAAGCGCTCCTCGACTTTATCCATCATACCAAACTTATTCGACTATCACTCGACATGAGTCGATGACGCCTATCTTAATTCGCCTGCACTAAGAATCGTCTTCAGTGAATCTACTATTTACAATAATTTTTAGGTCTCATTTTCCAATGTGCACTAATACTTGAGTGCATTTGTATTCACGTATGTTCACCTATACACACGTGCAATTGAACGTGTATGTCTGTGTGTAATGGATATTTGTGTGTGTGCGTTGAATTAGGCGTAGGCATAGCTGTATGATTAAGGAGCCCGGTTTACAACTATGTAGTTTCATGTTCAGTTCCACTGCAGCACCTAGGACAAGAGTCTTCAACTGGGACGACCAATGCCTTGTAAGTGTATCTGGTTGGCGAAAACTTTGTGTGTGTGTATATATATATATGTGTGTGTGTGTGTGTGTATGTGTGTGTGTGTGTGTGTGTATGTGTGTGTGTGTGTGTGTTTGTACTCCATCACCGCTTGACAACCGATGTTAATCTGTTCACGTCCCACAAAATTACACTTTTGGCAAAAGAAACCGATAGAATAAGTGACAAACTTTAAACATAAATACTAGGGTCTATTTCTTCGACTAAACACTTCAAAGCGACGCTCCAATGCGGCTGCAGTTGAATGAACGATATAGGTAAAAGATAGAATAAACGTGTGCGTGTGTATATTATTTACATTTGACGGATATTTGTCCTTCAGCCTTCATCAGGTGTCTTGAGGAAATTTCGAACCTGGCTTCTCATTCCTAATATATTTTTCGATGTTATTATTATTATTATTATTTAGGTCACTGCTTGGAATCGAACTCGGAATCTTGGGGTTAGAAGCCCGCCCTCTTAACCACTACGCCATATGCCCATGGAGGATATATCAGCCGAAACGTTGTGTTAACAACAAAGAAGATGAGGACAAATATCCATCAAATGTAAATAATGTACATAATTCCTCATCTCATAAATATAGAACTGTGCGTGTGTATGCGTTTATACATACATGGACATCATACGCATTGGTGTATGTACGAGTGTACATGCGTGTATTTGCTATTTTATCGTTGTATCGCGTGTTTTGTTCTTTTAATTGGCTACAATAAACATGTTGAACAGCCAATTAGCTGCAGATATTTTATTAAATTACTAGACCTTTACAAATACAGTGTAACGAATAAATTAAATACAACACCTATAAAAATACATTGCTAATTCTATATTAATTCTAGTTAATATACAATAAAATATCTTCTCGACCATCACACTAAACATGTATGGTATACATACATACATTCACAAATTCACATTTATACCAACAATAATTGGTACATTTGTTTTTGTGACATTCTGGATAGGTTGGTGTTATACAACACTTCTCAAGTTCAAAATGGGAATTTGTTTTTATTTTTCATCTTCTACTTGTTTCAATCATAGGCTGGCACTTATTCTATTTTCCTTCTTTGCCGAACCGCTAAGTTATGGAGATGTAAACATACAAGCTGTGGTGGGGGATAAACACACACACACACACACGCAAACACACACACACACACACACACACACACACACACACACACACACACACACACACACACACATACACACACACACACACACACACATGGCGGGCGTCTTTCAGTTTTCGTCAACCAAATCCACTCGCAAGTCTCTGGTTGGCCCGAGTCTGTAGTAGAAGGCACATGACCAAGGTGCAACGCAGTGGCACTGAATCCGAAACCATATGGTTGGGAAGCAAATTACCACACAGCCACGCTTGCGTCTCCACAGAGCCATTTCCCAACGTTGGAGCTTTGCATTTTTGGTAAAAACCATCTCTTTCTTCATGGGAAGACTTCAAATAATTGAAAGCAACAGAGAAGATACATACATACATGCATACATACATACATACATACGTACGAACTTACGTATGTATGTACACGCATACATGATTACATAAATACTTTCTAAACTTCGACTAAACTTACAAAAATAACTGTTGTCGCTAGCTAGCCGAAACACCCATGGAACGCGAAATGGTCAATCGTGCTGTAAAAATTTCCTACGGAGAAATCGTTTATGTATATTTTTTAATTCTCATCACACTGGTTTCGTACATCTGACATGTTCTGCGCCCACGAAACTGTAATGAATATGCAGTTGAGACAATCTGTTATTACATACTATCAACAAACACAGTCTAAATGCGTTGGGCGCTATATATATATATATATATATATATACGAGGGGGCTGAAAATTTCTTGGCTTTGAGTTAATTATGATTTTATTGAACATTCCCCTCTCAGATTGTAGCGATCCTTCAGTTTTTCATCGCCCTGTAAACAACTCGGAAGGTTGGTCCTCCAACCAGGTCTTTTACGATACTTATAAAACCGAGCACTTTTCAGCAACCGCTACTATATATATATATATATATATATATATATATATATATATATATATATATATATATATATATATACATACATACATACATACATACATACATACATACATACATACATACATACATACATACATACATACATACATACATACATACATATATATATATATATATATATATATATATATATATATATATATATATATATATATATATATATATTAATCCGGGCAAAACGCTTTATAAGTTTCGCTGTTAGTACACCAGACTAATAATATTGTTTCAATTAGTAAAGAAAGAATTCCGCGTGTTCTTGTAGCAGGGTCCGCGGTTATAGTTCACCACCATTCTATGCTGTAAATCCGTGGTTGTGCTCCAGTTATATCGGTTCTTACAAAGAGTGGTATACAAGAGAAGGTATAAGTAAAAGTCATTACAAACTTTTCTTTATTGCAGTAAATTTGATTTTCAGCTGATTCATATAGTGAACCTAT
>NC_142928.1:134601394-134611394 GCF_046866305.1 Octopus bimaculoides
GAAGCGGTGGTGGTGGGGAACAGATGCAAAAACATACATGCATATATGTGCGCGCGCGTGTGTGTGAGTGTGTATATACTACAGACTTCTTTCAGTTTATGTCTACCAAATCCTCCCACTAGTCTTTGGTCGGCACAAGGCTTCTGAAGCAGGCACTTGCGCAAGGTTCCACGCTGTGGGAATTAGCCCGGAACCACAATGTTACTGAAAAGTAAACTTCTTACCACACAGCAACACCTTCGCACACACAGAAACACACAGAAACACACACACACACACACACACACACACACACACACACATACACACACACACACACACACACACACACACATATATATATATATATATATATATATATATACAAACACACACATATACACACCCATATACACTCATGTGTATAACTGGCATTCCGTCTGTTACGACGCCGATTGTTACAGTTGATCCAATTAACGGAACAGACTCCTCGTGAAATTAACGTGCAAGTGGCTGAGCTCTCCACAGAGATGCATACCCTTAACGTAGTTTCCAGGGAGATTCAGCATTTCACAAAATGTGACGAGGCTGGCCCTTTGAATTACAGGTACAGCTCACTTTTGCCAGCTGAGTGGGCTGGAATAACGCGATATAAAATGTCTTACTCAAGAAGACAACGCACCGCCGGGAATCGAACTCACGAAAGGTGAGCCGAATGCCCCTAACCACTAAGCCATGTGCCTTCACAACTTACACACACAAACACACACACACACACACACACACACTCTCTCTCTCTCTCTCTCTCTCTCTCTCTCTCTCTCTATCTATCTATCTATCTACCTATCTATCTATCTCTCTCTCTCACACACACACAAACACACGCACACACACAAATTCATAGATTGCTACTCCGAGCGTTGTACTACCGCATATAATCTACAAGTGAGTCTGGATTTACTAACAACAGAAAAAGAACTCATTACCTGGTGTCGGGCTAATTCATTTATTCAGAATCTTTATGTCGTCACTACTTCTCTGAGATTTCTGTTTCCATTGTTAACACCCAGCCTCTCACATCCATCACAGTACCATCTCTCAAACCATTTCCATTCATTACATCTTTATGCTTTCCTTTGTGTAGATCACGGCTCTTCTTATACACCCACCTCCTTCCAAATTATTCTTACACTATCCTCCATCTCCCCCTCTCCTCATTATCTCTCCATATCTTCTTTATCCTCCTTTTTAACAATGTTTTCGGAGACTTAAATTATCAGTAATGTTTAACAGTGGAAAATTACGCCAGCTTATGAATGAAACTTTAATTTGGAAGATGAAGCTGCAGATGTCAAACTCATCAAATTAGTATTGTTATGAACAAATGGAGATTTTAACGGAGAAAAATCGATATGTTTTGGTCGGTAATAAGCCAGCAGTTCTATATATATGTGTGTGTGTGTACACATGTATGTGTGTGTATATGAATATTCATATGAATACACACACACACACACACACACATATATATATATATATATATATATATATATATATATATATATATATATATATATACAATATATGTCTATGCGTATACATTTATATATCTCTGTGTATATTTGAATGCATAAATGACTATATGAAAACATTTATGTACGGATGTATGAGAAAACACCCACACACATATGTAGTAGAGCTTGAGGCGTATTCCCCAACAAAGCACACACAACTAAATACATGTATTCATACAAACATGTATATATGCGTATAATATATATGTATGATATATGAGTGTCTGTATGTGTGTGTGTGTGTGTGTGCGCGCGCTCGCGCGTGCGCGTACATACATATCAGCCCCGACATATATCATGTGCTAGTATTTAAGCTCATATACCTATAAATATATAGAAATACGAACGCATTTATAGAAACACACTCACACACACATATATACGTATACATACGTACACATACACACATACGCACACACAAATATTGACATACATATTTATTAGCCATTTATATTGCATATGATTTGTGTATGTGAGTGTGTGTATGAATGCGCTTGTGCATATAAGATACTAACTAAACTTACTAGTCATAATGAGGAGCAATGATCCGAAAATATACATTAATGAAGTAGCTGGATATATCAAAAGAATTATTCAAAAGATTGTAGTTGATGGGTTAAAAATGATGCATTGTTTGAAAAAAAAAATTGTAAAATATACGTTGTTTATATTCAACCAGTACAAATCTGATAAGGTTTAGTTTCTTTTGTTTCATCAAAATCGGTTTTCTCGATCAATTGGTTCTAAAAGTCATTTGATTCAAGAAATATATTTCCAGCTTGCATTTATAGTGGCCCTGTTACCGTGCATTATCTACACACATCCGCATAGAAGGACCCAGCTGAAACTGATAAATGGTAATATTTCCGACGTGGAGGCCCAGAGGCAAGTATAGGTCGCGATAGAGATTGTAGGCAGATTGCTGGCATCGAGAAGGTTACTTTAAATTCCAGCTAAGAGGCATGAAGGAATTACCTGACTTATGCTCCTAGCAGAATCATGCACTTGTACTTTCTTTCTGTGTGAGTATTCCGGCCGACTTGTTCAGTTTAATTGGGTTCGATTGAAGGAGCGTGTCCTTCAATATTCGTGCCAATCCACTGGGGACTTGGTCCAGTAGATGGGATGTGTTCATGATACAGACACCTGTCACCTTCACTCGTTAAACAATCCTGCTGATACGCTAATTTCGCCAAAACTGAGCAACTCAGATATAATTTATTCCAATTTGACACGCAATGGACACACAATATAGTGACTATTTGTTGGTGTGTGTAGTCGCTGGAGGTGAGGCCTACAGTTTAAGCAGTTTAGAATGACAAATTCTATCAATTACCATGATTACGAGGGAATGAAGAACATTTCCTCCTATGTTCTTCAAAATAAACTCTTAACTTAGCATGACTCTCTCTCCCTCCCTATACACACTCACACGCACACATACACACACACACAAATACACACACACGCATACATATATATATATATATATATATATATATATATATATATATATACATACATATAACCTTTGTTCAGTATTTCCCTAGATAGAGAGAGAGAGAGAGAGAGAGGGAGAGAGAGAGAGCAGAGAGAGAGGGGGGAGAGAGCAGAGAGAGAGGGGAGAGAGAGAGAGAAGAGAGAGAGGGAGAGAGAGAGCAGAGAGAGAGAGAGAGCAGAGAGAGAGGGGGAGAGAGAGAGCAGAGAGAGAGGGAGAGAGAGAGCAGAGAGAGAGGGAGAGAGAGAGCAGAGAGAGAGGGAGAGAGAGAGCAGAGAGAGAGGAGGAGATAGTCAATCAGAGACTTACACAAAAACTAAACAATGTGCTTTCATATTTTCAGGTTTCTCTGCAATTTCTTCTTTTGCAAACGGAAAATAGCAACAATAAAAGATAGCGTACAGCACTTTTGGTGCTTTGAAATGATTTTGAAATGAAACTTAAGTGAATACAAATTTTCCCTTGCAAATTCAAAAATTTTTTTCTCCTTGATCTTTTTCGCTATTATTAGTCTATTATTATTATTATTATTATTATTATTGCGTTGCTTTCTAATTAAGAATCATTGTCTCCGGAATTGTGTTGTTTGCAAGAATCCTCTATTTTCTTGATAAAATATCAACAATCAAATTTGAAAAATGCCTGTTGAATTTGTTATATAAATATCATTCCGACAACTTTAATTGTCAAGTTGATGAATTAAATTAGAATTTACTTTTTCATCTTTATATATTTGAAATTAGAAACGAAAGTATTTTCGGCCAGAAATTAAGTTCTGATGATAAAATATTTTCAAAAGATCACGAAAAATGTATCTAGTTGACTGTCTGGTTGAAACATTATTACATTATCTAAATATTATGCTTTTACAGTATTTCGTTCCGATAAATTAGTATTGTTATTGCGCTGTTTGCATGGCCAGTAAGTTTAAACCTCGTTTAATGTTACTGTACCCCACTCTGTGCAAACCATGCAATTGCTAAATTCTGATAAGGTTTCATTGAATTATAGTAATAACCCAGTTGATAAAGTAATGAGATTTTAGAGGAAAGCTATAAGTTTATGTTTAAGTATTTCATCACGTCATTGTTTTGGTAACATGGAAACTCGGTTTTGTAGGAGAAATAATGACAACGCGACGGAATAATTTCTTGTTGAGGTCATATGATTTTAGAAACTCTGAGAGACATGAAAAAAATCTTTCTTAATGGTGGACCTCGAAGTATATAAAGCTATAAATAATAGAGTGTAAATATTGGGTTAAGAAACCCTTTGGATAGAAAAAGTTGAAGACAGCCCGTGGGACACGAACTTACATCTTCTGTTAACATGACAGACGACTATTTTGCTGTTTTTATTAACATTTTTTTAGTTCTGAATGCTAATCGTTCCGAAGACGACTTTGCCCTTCCGGGATTAATAGGACAATTATTGCAGTTGTTTCGCTTGAGGCCAGCTCTGAATTATCAGACTTATGATCAGTGTGCTCAAAACATCACAACACCCTCATTTACGATAAAACTGCATATATAGGAACACCTTAAACGAATTCTCTATTCTTTTTATAAATTAGTAGGTGGTAATTTAAGGTACATTTGGTTTTTTTTTCTTCCACATACAAACTCTCGGCTGTAGATAATGAGTTAGATTTAATAAGTTTGCTTTGCAGCTACGCGGCTTCTAGTTCAATTTTACTGCAAAACACCTTGGTTAAGCATTTTGTACAATGAATGTTTGCCAAAGTTTTGTGAACGAAATTTGATAGGTGAAAACTGCATGGATGAAGTTGAATCTATCATTCGCTTTCTTAGGTATTAAAAATTCTCGCTAGGTTTAACATTGCTAAAAGGTCCTTGAATTGCTTTATCAGCTTTTGCTCCCATTTGTCTCCGAATCCTGCTTGAATGTAGCGATTCGCCTTACACGTACAGCGGTCGGACCATTGGCTATCATCTCATTTCTAAATACATGTCATCTACTTGAGTCGGACACAGATCATTAGGTTATAGAAAACATAGCTATTCTACCAATTGCCTTGCGAATTTTTTTTATTGAAACCTCCCTGCATCGCCTTTGATTCATTATTTCTGGAGTGTCTTTATAAGTAGAGTCATGAGTAGACTTCATAAATCACCAAACGTTTTTGTACCTGTAATGTATTTAAAGGACAGATAATAGGAAATTCTGATCGTGAATTTCCCAAATGAATTAGTAACGTAAGTGAAGTGAAATTAGTGATGAAAACTAAAGTGAAATAGTCTCATACAAATGGTGAAATAAAATTTTGGGGTTGGTTAACAGGAAGCTTGTCTTTTACGACCATTGCTTTACTCACTCACTCTTATAGCATACACGCATCATACACTTACACAAGTATACCACGCAAATAACTGATACGTACACGCATATATATGTATATATATATATATATATATATATATATATATATATATATATTTAATTATATGTATTTCTTCTATCTTAATGAATAATAATTCTTCGGATAGAATAAATGGGTTAATAGAAACCAATGTAGCAAAGAACACAAAATAACTTTGGTGTTGTTCCTGTTTTTAAGGCAGGAACTCCTTGAAATTTTGGGTATTTGAGTATATTTAAAAATTTAAGGAATTGAGAAAACGCATGTTATAATTGCATACTTTATTCCTACATATGTTTCAAAGGATTACAACCTATGTGATCCATAGGGATCTGTGATATTAAAATTGTAACCTTCTCATCAGGGAAAGCATGGGAATCATCTTAAACGTAAGACATTATGACCGAGTATGAAAACAATAGATGGATAAGGTTATGACGTGATTCATTTGAAAAAAACCGTTAGAAAATTGGACGCTGCCGGATAGTAGGTTGGATAACACATACATATAAATGTGTGAAAACATACATGCATACATAAATACATATACACATATACACATATGTATGTGTGTATATATATATATATATATATATATATATATATATATATATATATATATACACATACACATACACACACATACATATACACACATACATATACACGCATACGTCCACATCTACACACATGCACATACGTACCCACGTATATACAAATATACACATATGTGTGCTTGTCCCCATACACACGCATATACATATATATATATATATATATATATATATATATATATATATATATATATATATATATATATATATATATATATATACGCACACATGTATAATAGAAATAGACACATACACATACACATACATCTACATCTACGCCTATAACCAAATAAACAGATACGCATATACATATACATACATCTATACAAACACATACGTAAACACACGCATGCACATACATACATACATACATACATACATACATACAAATACATATATATAAAAGAAAAAGAATTCGAGTGTTCTCGTATATACATACATACACATACATACATATATATACATATATATATGTGTATATATTATACATATATATATGTGTATATATGTATGTATGTGTATGTATGTATATACGAGAACACTCGAATTATTTTTCTTTTATATATATGTAGTTGTATGTATGTATGTATGTATGTATGTATGTGCATGCGTGTGTTTACGTATGTGTTTGTATACATGTATGTATATGTATATGCGTATCTGTTTATTTGGTTATAGGCGTAGATGTATATGTATGTGTATGTGTCTGTTTCTATTATACATGTGTATATATATATATATATATATATATATATATATATATATGTATATGCGTGTGTATGGGGACAAGCACACACATGTGTATATTTGTATATACGTGGGTACGTATGTGCATGTGTGTAGATGTGGACGTATGCGTGTATATGTATGTGTATGTATGTATGTGTGTGTATGTGTATATATATATATATATATGTATATATACACATACATATGTCTATATATGTGTGTATATGTATGTATGTATGTATGTATGTATGTATGTGTATATGTGTATATGTATTTATGTATGCATGTATGTTTTCACACATTTATATGTATGTGTTATCCAACCTACTATCCGGCAGCGTCCAATTTTCTAACGGTTTTTTTCAAATGAATCATGTCATAACCTTATCCATCTATTGTTTTCATACTCGGTCATAATGTCTTACGTTTAAGATGATTCCCATGCTTTCCCTGATGAGAAGGTTACAATTTTAATATCACAGATCCCTATGGATCACATAGGTTGTAATCCTTTGAAACATATGTAGGAATAAAGTATGCAATTATAACATGCGTTTTCTCCAATCCTTAAATTATATATATATATATATATATATGTGTGTGTGTGTGTGTGTGTGTGTGTGTGTTGGACTGCAGAAATCTAGAAGCTTTTTTCATTCTCTCTCTGTTTATTTACTCTTATTCTTTTTTGTTGAAGAGCGTAGGTTCGAAATGTAAAAGACTTTTTCATTTTTCCCGAGCGTCAAGCTAATACGCTTGCTTGTTGTTCATACACCAGTTTCGTCTTTTGTTTTTCTATAAATTTCAACTATGTGTGTGTGTGTGTGTGTGTGTGTGTGTGTGTGTGTGTGTGTGTGTGTGTGCGTGTGTACGTACGCATATACATGCATATACACGCACACACGCCTTTTTTAATTTGGAAAAATAATAATTCTTATAACAGTTTTTTAAGATAATTTCAGTTGAAATCAACCTTACACAAAAGAAATTCAATCGTTTGAAATATGAGTTCTTGAAAAAATATTTAAAAGATTAATATTAATGCAGAGAAACAAAAATATGGAACAGCACGATTAACATCAACAGCACCAGCAGCATCGATAGAAGCAACAGCGACAGCAGCAGCACAACGGCAGTATGCAAAAGTGTAATAAAGCATAAAACAAACAATTTTGAAGGTTAGTTAAAGCGTTTAGTGCGCGTTGATATGACACCAGAAATGAATTTCTTCAGATCCCGACAACGGTATTCCATGATTTCCTCGTTTTAATGAAATATAATGAAATAAAAATATGAAACATCATAAAATTGACAGGAAAATAAAGGAATCTTTTCTTCTTTTTTTTGGGGGGGGGGGTGGGGGGAGCAATGTAACGAAGACAATGAAATAAAAACCCATTTCTTTCTCATTGCTTTGGAGAATGCGTTTTGAAAAATATATTCTCATTAATAATGTCATAATCATCAGCATCATCATCAGCATCATCAATAATAGTAATAATCTTTTCTACAATAGGACAAGGCCTGAAATATGGGGTGAGGGAGTTAAGTCGATTACATCGACCCCAGTGCTCAACTGGTGCTTATTTCATCAACCAGAAAGGATGAAAGATACAGTCGACCACGGCAGAATTTGAATTCAGAAAGTAAACATGGACGAAATGTCGCTCAGCATTTCGTCCGGCGCGCTAACAATTCTAACAGCTGGACACCTTAAGGAAACCTATAAATGCTACTTTCAAATTTTGGCTCAAAGCCAGCAAGTTCGGGGGAGGGGGAAAGTCGATTACATCGACCCCGGTGTCTAAGCAGTAATGATTTTATCGACCCGTAGGATGAAACACAAAGTCGACCTCGGCGGAATTTGAACACAGAAAGTAAAGATGGACGAGAGATTGCTAAACAATTCGATTGGCGTGCAAACGATTCTGTCAATAATAGTTTCAAATTTCGGCACAAGGCCAGCAATGTTTAGGAGAGGGGTTACGTCGGCTGCAGTGATGAATTGGTACTTATTTTATCGCTCTGAAAGGATAAATAGATTAAGTCGACGTCGGTGGAATTTCATCTGAGAATATAATAAACCGGAAGAAATATCACAAAGCATTTTGCTCTGTTGGCTCACTTTAATGAGTTTTGTATTACTTAAGAACAAGGCCAGCAGTTTTGAAGGAAAGAGGAACAGTCGGCCTTTGTACTTGACTTGTACTTTATTTTATCAACTCCGAACTGATGAAAGGTTATGTTTACCCCAGCGTGATTTGAAATCAGAGAGGAAAGAGTTGAAAAAAAAAAGAAAAAACACTGCAAAGCATTTTCTCCGATACTCTAACGATTCTGGGGTGTTGGATGAACGAACTCTACAAAGGCAGGTTACATAAAGTTTAATGGTATATACAGAAATCGAATGAAGTGAACAAAAAAAAAACAATACAAAATTATATATAGTATAAAATAAATGTTGTCACACTTTTACTGCTACAGAAGTATCAGCAACTAGAGCCATTCAAGGAATGTCATTGGTCCAGGATCTCCCTGACCACCAAAAGCAAGTGCTCTCTTCCAACAATCATTTTCCGACTTACGGATGCATATTGAAAGTAAGCGCATCTCAAGTCGTTGCCCCAGCATGACCGCAGTCTAATGGCTGAAACAAGTAAAAAGATAAAAGGTAAAGGAGATATATTCTTGTCACATTCGTCAGTCTCCCACCTCATAATATATTTACTGAAGAATAATTTCCTGTCGGCCCTTAACTTCTTTTCTGAGTGGAACTTGAAAAAGTCAGCGAGAGGAGACTGAAGATTAACATTGTTGTAGTGTACCAGAGAACATATCTTAAGATTTATTAACCAATCCTCTGTGTTACGACGGATGTAAACACTATATCTGCTCGATACGTCGGTGGATAGAAAAGCAGGAACAACTTTATAGGCACGTTTCAATCTTAGTCGAGACCGTCGTCAACATTTGTGCACAAATGGTCCTATATTGAGCACTGAGTCGTCGTAACGACGCATCTCTCCCCGACCATTGCTGGACTTGTGCCAAAATTTGAAACATCTGAAAATTATTATTATTGTATAAAACTTGAAGGCGGCGAGCTGACAGGCTAGTTAGCACGCAGAACGTAATGCTTATCGGCATTTCGTCAATCTTTACGTTCTGAGTTCAATTTCCGACAAGGTCGACTTTGCCTTTAATTCTTTCGGGATCGATAAAATAA
>NC_142928.1:134616394-134631394 GCF_046866305.1 Octopus bimaculoides
TTTTGCTCGTAAAAAGCTTTCTTAAAACAACAAAATTCGTCTTTCGGCATTATCATCTATATTGTATTTTATGGTTAATGATGTCGATATCTACGGCCTAACGAACTATACAACGATCTTTGATTTAAGGATAATGGAATTTTCTGGAGTTCAGTTAGCTGAAGGAAATGCAGATTTACATAAACGTTCATATATACAACGAAAAACTACTATGTACATATTTACTGAGTTTATCTACTATAATATTCATTGTGTTCATATACTCAATAATAACACACGCACAAAACATACACACACATATACGTACATACGTATGTGTGCATATATATATATATATATATATATATATATATATATCAATATCTCTCTCTCTCTCTCTCTCTCTCTCTGTGTATATATATATATATATATATATATATATATATATATATATATAAATGGTAGAAGAAAACGAGTCAGAAGTAATGGAGGTGGAGATGCTTTTTCATTTATTTACACAGATATAAAAAAGTTTGGATTTTCCTAGGGAATGAGTGAGATATAATACTGCTTATATTCTTTTATTTATTTATTTATTTATTTATTTGTTTATTTATTGAGTTGTCTAGCGTTGGAGATTGAAACTTTCTTGCAGCTTAAGAAGGGAGTAACCACATTCTTTTATAGTTGACTGGGATGTAGACTGTCGCTAGCAGGTCATCGAGGTCATATGACAGTGAAAACTAACTATAGGCCACGAATTCAAGCTAAAAAAATTTTGCAATTGAGATGATTGCGTGCATCCATATGTAACTGTGAGTGCTTCAACATAGGTAGTGATATATGATAAGCACGTCCGCACGCGTCCACACACACGCACACGCACGCACGCACGCACACACATACACACACACACACACACACACACACACACAAACACACACACACACACAAATATATACACAGTTTTAAATTTAATTCTTTAATCGGTTCAGTCGAGTATAACATTAAGCATGGTAGGCTCATTTCTTGTTCTGGATTTCGTTTCGCTTTATGTTTTTTCGATAATATTTCAATAACTATGCTTTATATTTGCGCATGCGTAGAAGTGAGTAGTCACAGTTCGCCCTGCGCTACACAAAAGAGGCTGACTGGAGTTAAACAGCAGTAAAAGGGACAATAAAATACATATAAGATGTGTAATTTTCCGACTAGATGACTATAATATTCTGTTTTCTGATCGTCTCATTTTTAATTTCTATTGAGAATTTCCACATAATCTATAGACATCCGCAAACATATTGAAGACTGCAATTATTCCCTTCTAACTTCAATCCCCAGAGAAAAAATGAATAATCTGACTCTACAACAATTATCTAGAAGCCTGATCCCGAACAGACGAAAAGTATCGATGATAAAATGTCTCACCTCCATTCTTCAGAATAACAAGAAAAGGCCGTAAATGTAGTCAAGTGTGGCAGTCAACGGTATAAATATGGCACCCATGCAAAGAATAAACAATTAGGAACCTTTAATATGACGCGCCCAGCATTCATAGCACAAAAAGGAGAATACAAAGTAAATAAGTAAAGCGACGCATTAAAAAATTCCCGACTATTTTCACTTGTGAGATATTTGTCAATTCAGTGCTATAATATAAGACTCTTGCCGAAAGTGTCATGAAGTGAGACCAAAAATTGAACCTTAGCGCATGGATATGAAAAGTTTTTGCACAGCTGTTTTGGCACCGCCTGATTGGCGTCGCTGATTCGACGTTGACTTATTTGACATCAGACATTTTAACATTTTCCTCGTTTTCTCTCTCTTTTTCTTTCTCTCCCCTTCTCTCTAAGTGTATGGGCATGTAGTTATGCGTATATGTACGAGAAATGTCTTGTTCTCTCATTCTCTATCTGTATATTTCTACATGCACATGACATGCGTGATTGTGTGTGTGTGTGTGTGTGTGTGTGTGTGTGTGTGTGTGTGTGTGTGTGTATGCGTGTGTGTGTGTGTGTGTGTGTGTGTGTGTTTGTCTCCATTACCAAAAAATACTGTCGTCCAAACAGGTGGACTGTCCAATCAGCGGTACCAAATTGTCTCATTTTGTCCCAGTATAATCATATATAAGATAAGGCATGCTTATAGCTAAGACGCTTTTGATCAGAAGTATGCTTAACCAGGGATGATCTGGTATTAAACAACAATAACAACATGTTGACTACATTTCATGATCCCCAATGAAATAGAAAGTGTTGTATACCTGGAATGCCATGTTGTTGTGTGACCATCAACCTATATTCAATAGATCTGTACGATCAGAGCTGACTGCATAACGACAGCAACCACCACCAACACCATCCCCCATCCCCCACCACCATCTTCATTATCATAATCAGCAGCAATATGGCTGTTAAATCACCAATAAAAGTTATTTTTAAGAAGTTATGCTCGAAGTAAACAGTCTGCAAAACTTCACATTCGCAATCTAAGACGAGTAGTAATTTTAACATCCGTTACAAAACTTTTAAAAAGTTTTTCACCGAATATTTACTCTGAATAATCATCAAACAACATTAACATGCTACCTTGACTCACCTATTAAACTTACGTTTATGTAAGTTTAAAACTATTTACTAACATAAGCAAAAAAAAAAAAGCAAATAATACATTTATTTGTTATTCAATTTTATTTTTTTGCTTATGCTAATGAATAGCTTCGAATAGTTTCACGCTTGCATACTATTTCTAGCTCACATAAATTTTCTAGCAACATATATATTTATATTTCTCTCACACTTCCGCTTTGCCTGTATGTTTATTGGTTTCTCCTCTCTCCTTGACCCTCTCACTCACTCTCTTTTTCACTCTCTCTCTCTCTTACTCCCTCTCCCTTTATCTTGTTAAATATATCTATATATATATATATATATATATATATATATCTTGTCACATATATATGTGTATATGTATATGTATATGTATATATATGTTTGTGTGCGTTTGTATGTGTATAAATATATATATACATATATACATACATGCATAGGCATATATATGTGCACACGTGTATATATGTTCATATATATATGTATATATATATATATATATATATATATATATATATATATATATATATATATATATATATATATATTTATATATATATATATATATGTATGTGTGTGTGCGTGTGTGTGTGTGTGTGTGTGTGTATGTATGTATGTATGGCATTATTCAGTTTTATTTCAAGATTTCTTGTCAATAGAGAAAAAGTAAGTTTTTAACCTAGATCCAAAGTTCCTTTATTAGAACTTCAACATCAACAACAGGATATGTATGTATGTATGTATGTATGTATGTATGTATGTATGTATATATATATATATATGTATGTATGCATGTATATGCGCAAATTTGTATGCTTTATTTCATGTATGTAATCTCATGCATATAGTTGCATATCTAATCATGCTCATATATGTTAAAATGATAAACTTGTGGAAAGTTTTACAGATTTTTACAGTTCCAGTGATTGATTGGATCTGTAGTCTTCGAATCAGTTTTGTCCTTTCAGGTTTTGAGAAGCCTAATTTCTCAAAATTGATATTTAGGCAGTGTGTTACAGATCCTAGGGCCCCAATAATTACAGGTAAAAACCTGAATGTGTTATTTGGAGAGATTAACTGCAGATTTCTCAATAGTTCAGCGTAGGTGTTACCTTTTTCACTGATCTTCAGTTTTATGTTAGCATCCGCTGGGCAGCTAATTTCCCCAACTGTGCACAGTTTCTCTTCTTTATCCCAAATGATTATATTGGGTCCATAGTGCTTACATTTTATTGGGGTCTTCACAGGTACATTCCGTTAGTACTCCTTTTTTTAATTAGAGGCTATGGTTTCTACTGTATGTAAGTGTGTATGTATGTATGTATGTATGTATGTATGTATGTATGTATGTATGTATGTATGTATGTATGCATGTATGTATGTATGTATGTATGTATGTATGTGTGTGCGTATGTATATATGTGTGTATGTACGTATACTTCCTTCCGTCACGTCTGTTTTAAACTCTTTTCTTAAATTTTTTAATATAATTAATGATTCTTATAATTTAAGAAAATATTTGAAATATTGGGATTGTATAAAGAAAATCTCTCTTAACATATATAAAGGTGCAGACATGGCTGTGTGGTAGGAAGTTAGCTTTCCAGCCACAGGGTCTCAGGTCCAGTTCCACTGAGTGGCACCTTGGGCAAGTGCCTTCTTCTAGAGCCACGGGCAGATTAAAGCTTTATGAGTGGATTTGGAAGATGAAAGCTAAAAGAAGCCCGTCACACACACACACACGCATAAGAAATTTAAAAAAGGAAAATGCATACACTTTACATAGTTTCATTATATTTTAAAATATATTTTATATTGTGTTTGTCGATTGGTTTCGTTTTCGCTAATAATAACATTAAAATTATTTTTCTTAAGAAAAATTTCCTTATCCATGTTGTGTGTGGAGTTTATGAATTAATGATTGAACAAGTAGAACAATCTAAGGGGAGGTAATTGGTGATCGTTAAAATTGTGGACAGGGGAGATAATTGTTCATCTTTCGGTGGGAGTGGTGAATATACACAAATGTTCAAAAGCTAAAGTACTGGTGAGAAATATGCACAGTGATGGGTATGTAATCGTGAATTAAAATATGTATAGTGATCAATGTTATGCGTGTATATTCAGACGTATTCTGTATTTTTCAATGAATAAATTTTCTGTATTTAAACGTTCTTGTATAGAAATTGTATCTTTGCACAGGTAGAAGGGAAAAATTGTGAAATTTGGTTTGATGTTACCTGCACATCTCTCTACGTGTTCATTTAAAGGAATCTGTCTATATTGCGGGAACCGAATCTGCTCTTTATGTAGAGTGGTTCTCCGTCTCAATGTCATACTCATCTGTCTTATTTAGTGATGTCCACAACCCGAGCAGGTTATTACGTAAATTAGATTCTCAGAGGCACAAGTGAAGTTGGTTTTAATCATATATATAGGATGTGTGTTTGTGTGTTTGCGTCTGTTTGTCCATCACCACGGCTTGGCAACCAGTATTTATGTTTACCTCCACGTAACTTAGCGGTTCGGGCAAAATGACCGACAGAATACATACCAGGCTTTAAAAATAAGTACTAGAGTCAATTCATTCGACTAAAATTTCTTTAAGGCGGTGCTCAAGCATAGCCTCACTCTAATGACTGAAACAAGTAAAAGATAAAAGATATATATATATATATATATATATATATATATATATATATATATATATATATATATATATATATATATATATACGTATATATATTGTTGTATTTGGGGACGGTCATGTTGCCAGTTTAGCCAATAAAAACACACGCACTATATATTTGGTGTTAATTTGCTTCAGCTTTATTTTACATTGCATTAATCGTATTTGAGTTCTTTCGTCACACTTCTGTGACCTCATCAGTGGTCCTTTGCTTTCTTCTTTCCTATTTGTGTGCCTTTCCTTATTAACGATCAGCCATTTTGACAAAATGGCTGAGTTCGTCTCTTACTGATGTGGGGTGGTTATATCATAGGGACATCATACAAATTATTACCTTCATAACTTCTTTGACCACCCAGCAGCGTATCAGACTAAAATCAGCAGGGCATGTACTTCTTATTGATAATGGAAACGTCTACACTAAGGAACATCTATTTTATAGATAACTATGTTCGTGGAAAATATCTCCTTTTAAATGGAAGTTAATATGCAAAGACTGCTTTGAATGTGATCGGAAGAAAAACAGCGATATTCCTGTGGAAGTTTAGGAAATCTTTGCTATTGACACAGTAACTAGGAGAGAAATACATGTATGAATGCATCCATTCATTTTTAAAATAATCGCATTAAACACTCATAGTTTAAACGGAATGCAAGGAGATCTATAAACATCAACTCCAGAAGGATGAAGAGTAAAGTTTACCTCGGTTGAATTTGAACTCAGAACGGCGTGCTGACGATTCTGTCTGCTCAAGGCCTTAAGGAAACCTATAAATATTAATAATTATTTCAAATGTCCAAGTTTGTCTGTCTAAGGTTATTCTTGTTATCCACTGAGAGTTTTCTTTTTAACTCGGTAAAGTGGGCGAGTTGGAGAAATTTATGAAATTACTTCAGTAAATGAGAGTAAAAACTATATTGGTTACAAATTTTGGTACAACGTCAGCAATTTCTAGGAAGTGGCGCGTAAGCCTACAACATCGACCCTAGAGCTCAACTGGTACTTATTTTATCGTGTTCGATTGGATGAAAGGCAAAGTCGACATCGCTGAATTTGATTCAGAACGTAAAGACGGACGAAATGACACGAAACATTTTTCCCGGCGCACTAAAGATTCTGCCTGCTCGTCGCCTATAATTAGAAAACTGTATTAAAACTGTCGGGTTGATGACATAGAAAGTAGACTGCGAGAGAAAGTGAGAAAGACATAGATAGATAAATAGAGAAAGAAAGAGAGAGAGAGAGAGAGAGAGAGAGAGAGGGGGGGGAGATAAACTTGAGGAATAAGTAATGCAAATATTAAATGTACTTAATATATGATTATTATATGCGGTCGGAGAAAGATGCTAATGATATTATTTCTGATTTAGATACAAGGACAGCAATTTTGAGCGAAGGAGGTAGTCAACACCATGAACCTTGGTATTTTGGTGTACATTATTTTATCGCCTCCGAAAGGATAAAGAATTTGATAATTATATCTAAGTAAAGAACCTAATAATTATTTCTAATGTAGGAACAAGGCCTGAAATTAGGATTGAGGGTATAGTCGCTTAAATCGATCCCAGTACTTTATTGAGACTGCAATTTATGAGTTACTTGAAGAATGAAAAAAATGAAGTTAACATCAGCGGTATTTGAAACCTCGAAATGACGAAATAGTTAGAGAAAAGTAATTTGTCTGACGCTCTAACGACTCTGCCAATCCATCAAACATTTAGCATAACCAAATCCCTAGCATTATGATACACTCTAGTTCGTATTTTAAGGGAAAATTAGTGTAAAAGAACCGAGATATCTGGTGCAAATTACTGAAGCGCTTTATTTAAAGGGTTAACCTGAATCATAGACATTAGTTTGAAAATAACTTAAATATTAAATTACTGAATTAAAGTGCACATCAAGTTCTAAATAAATAAATAAATGGATAAATGTTTTTGTAGGAGCAAAAGAGTATGGGTTTAACGTATTTAGTAGTATAGTAAAGTGGATTAAATATTATAATGTAATGTGAAAGTATTTAATATATTGAATAAAAGATGACAGAATATATGTTTAGAATATGGTGACAGAAAAGGCAAACATAGATTTAGAATTAAAGATTATAATTTAGCGGGGAGTACTGTAAATGCATGTAAAAGAAAAGATTAGTAAATTCATGGGAGTGTTGCGAAAAACGAAATACAGGACTCTAAGTGCATAGGAAGAAATATAAAAAATAAGCATGGAAAAGCAAAAAAAGTTTTAAATATATATAAAAGGTGTGCGTATATGTGCACGCATGTGTTTGTGCACACACACACACACACACATATATATATATATACATATATTGTACATATATATATGTATATATATATATATATATATATATATATATATATATATATATATATATATATATATATATATTTATATAAAGGGCATTATTACAGAAAAACATATACACTGTACAGATATACATGTGTGTGTATAAATATATATAAATATATATATATATATATGTATATATGTATGTATGTATGTATGTATATAACTATGTATACACGAAAGCACATGCATGTATAAGTACACTAATAAACACATATACACATACAATATATATGCATTTATATATAAGACTAATTTTTCGTAAATAACTACTTGTTGGCATATATGTTGTTATGAATATACGTTTCTATGTATAGATGTATACCTGTATCAATTTTCCTCGCTTTTAGTTTTCCATTCTTCCCTCTGTCTGTCTGTCTGTCTGTTTGTCTGTCTGTCTGTCTGTCTGTCTGTCTCTCTCTCTCTCTCTCTCTCTCTCTCTCTCTCTCTCTCTCTCTCCCATCTTCTTCCAATGTTTGTGTGTGTGTGTGTGTGTACGTGCTTACGTCTGCGTGTGTGTATATATACATTTACGTTTTGTGTGTGTGTGTATGTATATCAATATTTAAGTCAATGTTCCTATGAATGCGTATATGTGTTGAAATCAATACAGCTTTGTTGTTACATGAGATTCTTTGTATGTTTCAATGTTATAAATACTTATTAATGATGAATTTATCTTTTAAATGTCATTCAGTCGATTGAAAGAAACTTGACATCAAATGAATGAGGGAGATGGGAGGGAGATATAGTTTTATAGACAATACGTGAGTGTATTAAAAAGAAATGCATCTGTGAATAAATGAAAGACGACATAGACAAACTATGTTGTACTATGTGTCCGTATACGCACGTACGTACGTACGTACATACATGCATACATACACACACACGCTCGCATACACGAACACTCACACACACACACACACATGTAAATTTGATGTATGCACCTCGAAACTGTTTAAAATTAATATCATTATCTCTGTGGCATACTAAATATATGCAAACCGTTGGAATGCATGATGCTGTGGAATTCTCAGAGGTAAAGTCTCTTCATAGGTGAAAATCTCTTCAACGAATATCATCGGTGCATAAAAATGACAGACAGGTTTATGATATCTGTGCACCAGATTGTCAACTGTTTAAACGAAATTAGTGTCTAGATATACAGAAAACAGTCACTGATAATCCAGAAGCTTGCTGAGCTGTATCAAAATGTTAATGCATCGAAAGGAAAGAACATTAAACTAAATCATACTAAATGGATACACAATGCTGGAAGAGATGGCGCTGGGGAACTGTCTGGGAGTTTATTCCTAGCCTTGTTGCATTTGTGAGCATTATAAAAATTCCGCTGTTACTTAATTTTCGAACGTACAGGGAAAGAGAATCGGAGTTAGGTCACACGCAAGACAGACACGAATAAATTCAGCTGTTGTCTCTATTCTTGAATATGTTCGCCGTTAATTTTGTATAAACCATCTAGATGTTGTTTGTATGTGTTACAATTTCTCTATATATCACCCATAGAAAAGAAAAGCAAAAACCTATATGTAGGCAATTTACGGTTGAAATGGGATTGATTTGATGTTCACCTTAGATTGTGGCTTTTGATCAGTGAAGTATTACTATGAAGGCAACTGTGGTTTAACTTCATGAGCCTGTGGTTTATATATGTGGTTATGAAATACAATCTTAACCAGGAAATTCCCACCTATGTTAGTGGAAAGAATTTTATCGAAGGATGAGTTGAACCGAATCACTTTTCCGGTTCTGATATTATGTCGGACAAATTCTTTGTATATCACCGCCTCGTTAATCACCAATCCAATTCGTGATGTGCAACATTATAATGAGATGTGGCACAGTCGAAAATATTTGTCGTTAGTCAGCTCAAAATTTTTACTTCTGTTAACTACGAGATTATATCTCTAACCATCCAACTATTATGATAGTTTGATGGTTAGAGATTTTGTATATGTTTATGAGATTCTTCTTTGGATTTATTTAGGGCTAGTGGACGCCTGTGTCAGATATAGTCGGGTATCTAAACTTTTGTGTAATACATTGCTGCTAATGGCGATGTGATCCTAAAACACTTTTAGCACTTTTATTCAAAATCTTTTTTCACACAGTGACTGTTCGCTTAAATGAAGCAGGATAGTTTCGGTTACTACTCAGTCGCATTGATTCTCCGCTCATAAATGCAGTAATCCACTAAAAAGTTATATATAGGGGTAGCAGCTTCACTATTGCAGATGCAGCATCCCACCTAACTAATGAGCAGTGAAATATTAATCTAATGGGTGTTTATCCATAGCTTACATTAATATTTTGCCAGCCAAATGAGCGCACATTGGCGATAAATGTTGAGTGACGATAGACTCAGTGAACGATTATTTTCAGAGATGTATATAAGTGTAGACTCGATATTCCCTACCAGGTAAAGAAAACAAAATATCAGGGCTTAGGCGACGAGGCCCTTATCACGGGAAGATATGCAGCCTCATTCCCCATTAATGTGGGCTGCCACGGCATTCCACTTAGATCAGACAAATGAAGGAAATAGACACAGCAGCTGAAGTTAGTTCTAGATTGATAAGGAACCGCAAGTGGTGGAGACTAGCTCAGTCACCACTGCTCCGCTCAGGCAAAGCGTACAGGCTAAGGGGCGAACCGCTTGTGACCCTGAGATATATGCTGACGATAAAGAAGGGCTTCCGCCATTCTGATGCATGTAGAAGAGTTTGCAAAACCTCTGAGTAGCTCCTGCGTGGGGCAAAACATCTCTCATGTATATTTCACCCATGACAGGAAGAACAATTCAGTTTGCAAAAGGGGACACATGTGCCTTCTATGTGTGTGTGAGTGTGTGTGTGAGTGTATGTGTGTGTGTGTGTGTGTGTGTGTGTGTGTGTGTGTGTGTGTGTGTGTGTGTGTGTGTGTGTGTGTGTGTGTGTGTGCGTGTGTGTTGCTCTGAGTTTCAGATTTAAAGTGTTTCAAAATATTGTTTAAGCAAAGAGGAAAGTGAGACAGAGTTACGATGCAAAAAGCTTTAGCCTCGGTTAGTGATGATCGTGATACTATACTACTACTATTACTGCTGCTGCTGCTTCTTCTACTACTACTCTACTACTCTACTACTACTACTACTACTACTACTACTACTACTACTACTACTACTAATAATAATAATAATAATAATAATAATAGTAATAGTAATAACAACAACAACAACAACAACAACAACAACAACAATAATAATAATAATAATAATAATAATAATAATAATAATAATAATAATAATAATAATAATAATAATAATGCCCTGATACTGTACCAGGCAGTGGCTCTCATGGCTTCTGATCTTAATTGATTGGAAGTGTTATCATGTACATTGTTTTGTCTTGGTATAAAAGATGGGCTACAGCAAATATTCTGCTTAATACCACAGATTTGCTTGTCAGTTGTTTGACCTTAACTAGTTGAGCATGTCCCTTAGTGGCTGACGATATGTGCATCTCTGATCATGAGCAGAGTAGTGGGGGAGCAACATAACTAAGTGTTGAGAGGAGTTCTTTGGGGTTTGAATAATTCACCTTTGGAAACATGGGTGTTTTGCTCAACATCCTTAAACAAACCTTATTCAGGGACCTTTTGAGCGGGATGGGCTACTGGACCTGAAAAAAATTCTAACTGGGCCCCACCTGCGAGGTCATGCACTGTTTATCTTGACATGAGATCACCATGTCTCGCACATATGGTTGTGATGCATGTGCCTGGTGTACCCTTATCAGACGGGTAGTCATGATGGGTATATTGGGCTTTGTATATTTTACCCCAGTGTCACTTTGATGGCATGCACTGCTCTCTCACTCAATAATAATAATAATAATAATAATAATAATAATAATAATGATAAAGAAAAGTCGAGAGACATGACAGGTTAGCTTGGGAAGTTAAGCAGTTGTGGTCGAGGAAAAAGGTAGCAGTAGTACCAATAATTATCGAGCCCTGGGAACAGTGAGCAAAAACCTCGAGAAGTACGTGGAACTAATAGGGACTACAATAAGGGTGGAGCACTTGCAGAAAACAGCATTGCTTGGAACCGCTCGAATACTCCGGAAAGTGCTCGAAAAGTAAGAGGTGTTACCTTAGTTCACTGGTAGTGAACAGCTGACACTGTAGTACATCTCCAGCGTTAGAAGCTGTGCAAAGGCAATAGTAATAAATAATTCTAAGATTTTCACCCAATCTGAAAAAACATCTGTAAACCTTAGAAATACCCTAGAATCCAGATGTATTGCAAAAGTCCTCATTACTTGGAACTGCACGCATATTGCGTAAAGTACTGTCTGTCTGAGGTCCTTGTTGTGACTTGACAAACAGTACAAACCCCCGGTAGACACAGTATCTTCAATCAACAACCTCACAATATTGTATACTGTGCGACGCCTATAATAATAATAATAATAATAATAATAATAATAATAATAATAATAATAATAATAAATAATGATGATGATGATAATGGTGATGATGATGATTTTGTGGGAATAGAAATGCAAGCTCCTAAAAACGATGAAGTGAGACTGTTGTAGTATTTTTCTGTGCACACTGAAAGAAGAATAGAACAGAGCAGACAAGTAGAAGAAACTATGAATTGCAATCGACGTGGCGCAGTGAAAAGAAGGGAAAAAGTTTGAAAAAGTAGAACATCATAGTGATTTGAAGTATGAAATCTTCAAGTGCTAGAAGAAAGAAGTTAACAAGGTCATGATGCTCTCGGTTATTATTATTGGAGCCTCGGAAATAAGCATCTGAGACCAGAATTTGAAAAGCGTGAGTTTAACATGGGAATAGATGTAATTCAGAAAACATGGCTGTTAAATTCAATAGGAATTTTGGAAAATTCTCAGTAAAAGTAAAAACCGATACGAAAAGCAGGAAAAAAAACTTTTGTACAAAATGTTCCTCATTCTGTCTAGACCATGAGTTGTGGTTCAATAGGAAGTATAATTAAACCGGATAAAAGAACAGTTCTACGAAACAATAGAAAATAATAATAATAATAATAATAATAATAATAATAATAATAATAATAATAATAATAATAATAATAATAATAATAACAAAACTGTACAAATCCAAATATATGGTACCCTAGGCATAACACCTACATGAACTTCTAACTTGTTGTCTCTTGAGGTCTCTGGGTGAGACTTGGATCCAACTTGTACAAATGCAAAACAAAAGTCAAACATAAAATAATAATAATAATAATAGCCCTTTCTACTATAGGTACAAGGCCTGAAACTTGGGGGAGAGATAGTCGATTACATTGACCCCAGTACTCAACTGGTACTTATTTTATCGACTCTGAAAGGATGAAAGGCAAAGTCGACCTCGGCAAAATTTGTAGTTTCAAACTTTGACACAAGACCAGCAGGTTTGGAGGTTGGGCTAAGTCGATTAAATCGACCCTAGTATTCAACTGGTACTTATTTTATCAACCCTGCTAGGATGAAAGGCAAAATCAATCTCAGATACAGATCTGCACATATATACATACATACATACATACATACATACATACATGCATGCATACATACATACATACATACATACATACATACATACATACATACATAACATACATACGTATTTATATGTGTATGTAGGTAAATAGGGAGGTATGTATATATGTGTATGTATACATAACCCCGAGATGACTCGAAGAGAGATCGCAAAATAAACTTCTATAAGTGTAAAATATTTAGTTAGATTCTCGCCTGTTTCTATCAAAACACCATTCTTGTAAATCTCTGTTATGTTTTTAAGGCAGTATCCTTATAATTGTCATTCATTTCAAATCCCTTTTCTTAAGAAAAAGATAATTTTGCAATGATCAAGCTTTCAATAACACTACATGAACAAATGTAATTTAATACCTGCAAAGATATATTGCTATATGAAAAAAAAAGGATGGGATCAAATATCCACTTGCACAGAAAGACAAAAGGAACGAATGCTGTACAACCTCCAAGTAATAGGCTCGATGACAATATGTAAATCTATTATCAGAAGAAGCATTAAATATACCATTTCAAGATTTCACTGGATCATGGCAGTAACTTGTCACTGAAACAACAGACAATGAAGATCAAGAGCGTCCAGAAGAACACAAAAATGCCAATCATATTATAGAAAAAAGCTATCAACACCAAGAAACGTTCACGTAATGATAGGTACATGTTACGCAAAACTTATTAACCAATCACTTGAGAAGATAAATATTATCCTGTTGATGGTTTATTCTTTCAGGGGATCCACATGATGCAATTTATTTAATATGGTTTTGTGAATTACGAATGTCTATCAAAGATGCCAGAGCTTTTATTAAAAGTCAGATTCGGTGATCTTTATATGTTGCTGAGAAATTGGATCTCAAACCTGGAGCTGCTTGGTTGGTTGGTTGGTTGGAGTAGAATAAGATTGGTAGGGTATGGCCATCATTGCTATTTTATTGGTGCTGATACCATTAGCGGAAGCAATAAAGGGGAACGCATTTTTATTCACGAATTATATTAGAGCTATCTGACTCAATATGCTATGATTCAAAAGCTATTTCCTCTAACTCCTGCGTTTGCAATGCTCATTAAATAATCACAAGAGGAATCATTTAAAAGAAAGAAAAAGATAGAGCAGTTTAACAGACCTAGCATGTGGCTTGTGACCAATTTTACTTTGCACTCGCAAGCTTGAGGAATTTTTATACTATAAAGATTTTTATGAATTACATAACCAAAAATGAACGGAAAAAGTAAAAACATTTCCGAATTTTACGAAATGTATAAATTAAGAAAAAGATATGCTAAAAAAAAAGATTCTTCAATTACCATGTATTTCCGAAATATTTCTGGTATAGCTATTTTGTCTCTTATATTGCTAAATGTATTCATTTATAAAAAAAAATAGAAGCTTTTGCCTATAAAAGCGTCTTTCATTTAGCGAACCTTTTTGCAAACATAGACGCACTCACATGTCATACATGTCACATACGATTGTTGCATTTACTGTTGCACGTCGGAGTTAATATTTCTAATAGATTTTTTACCTCGTTTTTGGATGATGACGAGTTAAAACGACTTCGGTAGAATACTATCTTCACCTATATACATACACGCACATTCTCTCTTACACTCGCGCATTCTCTCTAACACACATTCTTTCACATACACGCACACATGCTAACAAGCACGCACACACGAATATATTTAATTGGATGTCTGGTTTTAAGAACTAGGAGAGCCATTATTAAAGGTCAAATACTAGATAACATACAACAGATT